>NC_056743.1:1269551805-1269681805 GCF_019279795.1 Protopterus annectens
CTGTTTGTCATCTGCTGTCTTGTAATGAGATGTTATATTTTTATTCTGAAACATGATGCTTTATTTTAAACACTGAAGGAGAGATCACTGCATGTCATCACACGTGTAACTTGGCGTACTTAAACATGTTTCCTAAATGTTTCCTAAATGTTTAGTATGCTTCCCCTAATCAGATATCAGAATAACACAAGAAGAACAGGTGCTGAACCCCGTGGATGCTCCCCCAGTTCCAGTTATCTCAGCTGAGGCCATTAAAAGACTCCTACCCTGACTTAACGTGCTCTGTTTTTTAACTGTTGATTTGCACATTGAATGGCATATCCATTAAACTTTACCTTCTCCAGTTTCTGTGTAATTTGTTATGGAGAATGGTACCAGAAGCCTCAGCAAGCTGCTAAACGTAGTCTGTATGCATAGGTGGTCCTTTATCTTTGTGTTATCATAACTTTTTTTTTTTTTTCATTTGTTAACCAGGTTAGAACAACAATCTATGTGGACCATTTTCCAATTCAACCCAGGGAATATAATAAAGAAACAAAAAACGAAAACATAATTTAAGTATTAAAAAAGTAAATGGAATGGTTTAGTGCACTGTTGTATACATAAGGTTATGAAACAAGTCATATAAGCATATTTACAATATGTGTTTATTCTGAAAGTATTAATGGAGAAATATAGAGAAGGTCAGAAAGAGTTGCATTGTGCCTTTGTGGACTTGAAACAAGATAAAAAATCCAAGAATCACCAAATTCAAACAGGCAAATTACAAGGCTCTTCTCCAAAATAAGGCAACAACACTAGCTTCAAGAAAGGCTGTATAAGTGCTTTCGTTCCTTTATTCCACCATAAAAACGGAACTTCATCAGATACAAAGATACACCTCATTTCCTTCCATTTAAATAGCATATGTCAGTCATGTGATCCATAATAAATATCTTTGTTAAAAACATATACATCTTACAATAATATCCATACAGTAAATCCATCTAAACACAAAGCCTTACATTTGAAACTACTCCCTAAACCATAACATTTTTTTGTTCATGAAACATACATAATTATTACTTTAGCACTTCATACTTCCTACACAATCCCTGCTAAAATTCCTACTGTACCTCTTGTGGTAAAAATCCACTAATATTTATAATTAATACATATAAGTGTAAAAAGTTTATAACTTTTACCTAACTACAACATCCTAGCCATTTAATACTTTTTATTGTTATTTTTTGTTTTAATTCCTATTTTTATTTATAACTTTATTTTTATTTTTATTTATATTTAAATTTTTTCTGCCCTTAAATTCAATAAACTACTAATTGAAAGTCTGTCATTTCGCCAGGCGGATTACTTGTATTTAATAAAACCTGCCAAAACATTTCCCTATATTCTAAAAAAATTGACCAATTTCCACCTCTTTCCTGCCTTCTAACCTTTTCCAACACACAGAAACCAATTTTTTAAAAATCTTTACATGTGGTACTATGTCTATATGATGCATTGGTCCCATCCTGCCTCCTAATGGCATAGTTATGTTGATACACCCTTTTTCTTAATTCATTTTCCATTTTTCCTATGTAATAAACATTACATGTCTGGCATAAAGCCACATAAACAACCCTCTTCGTCTGACAGTTGTATAACCAAAAGGGCCTCATAGAAACAGACAACTGGTGCCAGAGCCATGGCCTCAAGCTAAATGCCAAAAAGTGTATAGCCATCCCCTTTGGCAAAAACAAAGTGCCCACAAATTACCACATAGGTGGTAATCCATTAATTACAGAAGAAGCAATTAGTGACCTGGGGACCCAAGTTGATAGCAATCTCTCATTTGACAACCACGTGGCCAAAGTGGTTAGAAAAACATTTTATATAGCCCACCTAATCATGAAGGGATTCACATCTAGATCAGGGGAGGTCATCATGCCTCTTTACTCATCCCTCATCAGGCCCATAATCGAGTACAATTCCCCTTTTGGGATGTACCTTACCAAACACCTGCAGCAGCTGGAAAGACCCCAAAAGTACCTCACCAAGAGGATCAAAGGGCTCAAACAGATGCCATATGCTGCCCGGTTAAAGAAACTCCAGCTCTACTCAGTGGCATACCGCCTGCTCAAAGGCGATCTGTGCCTGACGTATAAAGCCATGTCCAACCCGGAATTAAGGGACATGCTGCACCTCAAAAAATCCAAATCCCATCGAGCTACGCGCTCGAGACTTGAACCTCAGCACTGAAATAAATAGGACATGCTGGAGGGACAGATTCATAACCCAGAGGCTCCCTTCACTCTGGAATAAAATCCCAGTCCAGGTTAGGCAGAGTCCCTCATTGACTCTCTTCAAGAGGAATCTTGATGAGTGGTTGAGAGATTGTAGGTTTACCCTGGGTATCACTTCTGTGTCACTGTTAGACAGAGGCACAGTAAGTATACTAACCTCGAAAAAGGGCATAGAAAAATTAATTTAAAATGGGTGGCGAAAGCCAAACGTACTCTGGCTAGGCTTATAAATGCCCTAGGGCAGATAGCCTAGTATGAACCTATGAACCCTTTAATGGCGATAACCCTTTGATAACCTGTAATAACTATATTAGTGGTCTCATACATAAACCTACATTCCCTACAGTTTCCACACTTGCTCATCCACCCTAACACCATCCTACTGTCTTTCTCCTGATTTTGTTCATATAATGATTTTATATTACTACCTTTTCTGTACACAATTTTAGGGTTGGGACCCACCTTATCCATCAAACCAAAGGCTCCAAACACCCCACACCAGTTATTTTCCATTATTCTTCAGATTTCAACTGAATAACAATCATATATCATAACACAACAAAATGAGTCAACCTTAGGCTCATTGTCCTTCCTCATCTGCACCTCAGGATTTTTTAACAACGGGGGGTACCATTCATCCCTTCTACTAATCACATGTTCTTCCTGTCCATCCAGAAGGTAATCTGGGTACCCTCTATCAGCTAACAAATCCTTCAAAATTCCCAAGTCCTCCAAAAACTTATTATTTTCTCTTCTTGGATTTTTTATCTTGTTTTTTGTGGTTGTGAAATTTTGTGTGCAAGGGCTTGGACCGAGTAGAGGACAACAGGCACAGGAGCCTGTTTTTATAATCCCCGCTGCTTAAAGATGTTGTGTACTTTGTTTGCTGACATTGGTGAGGATGGATAGTTCTCAGACTGAAGAGTCCGTAACACTAACTAAGTTGCTGGCATTGATTAACGAAACCAACGTGAAAGTGGATGTGGTCTGTTCCAGTATGAAGGAAATTACTAGTGTAAGAGAAAAAAATGTTTCTACCATGACTGAGAGCATTGGTGTTATTGATGGTAGAGACAACATTAGAGAGAACATATGTGGGGCTTTGCAACTGAGGAAGCCAACCGATGGAGGTGTGTCTACAGGTGACAATGAGAGGAGTAGGAGGGGTCAAGTGGGTTCAAATTCCCCTCCTGTACTTCCCCCAATGAACAACGGAGACTTTGTCAGTTGGTTGAGCAGAGAGCCAAGATTGTTTGGCCTCCAGGGGGAAGCACATAACAAAGAAGAACCGGTTTTGGACTTAAGGTAGAAAATTTACAAATTAGAAAAAAACCTTAAGAAATTTAGGGGTTTGCAACTGGACAATGGCTTTTCTGAGGACTGTATAAGAGTGTGGCGAGTCCCAAAAGGACTAAGAATATGGAACTTAAACAATTTGGTGAATGGTTTTGTATTACATCAAGAACTTTTGGAACTTTTTGATTGCATGGAGATGGAATACATGCGGTTGTTAATCTGTGATAACCAACGACAGTTGGGTAAGCTGAAAGAGGAAATTATTAAATTACAGAGAGAGATCACGGAACACAAGGTGTTTGCTTTAAATGAGGGACTGTACTGCAGTATTTTTTCATGTGTGGAACAACACGAGAACATGATTAAGAAAAGAAAAGGAAAAAAGTTGAAAAGAGACGAAGATGACTACACCGAGAAGAGAGCATATCCGGTCCCAAAGGCTAATGTCCAACAGAGGGTCTCGTTTGTGGATTCTGACAAGGTATTAATGGAGGCATCTTTTACGAATGAGGGTGAAGAAAGGAAAGTGTTTAGGGACTCTAACATTAATTCTAACAATGGCCAGGATTTTCATCAAACTCTGGGATGGTTAGCATGTTTAAAAAGCAAAAATGGACAATGGACTCCAAGGAACAATGGACAGAGCCGCTGGGGGTATCAAGATCAGTAAGGGGTTGAGGAAGGTGGGCAGGTGGCCCCCCACGATACCACCAGCAGTAAGTGAACTGCTTCCTAATAGCTCCTTGGGGACTGTTATGAACATGAAGGTGTTTTTGAGGGTATCGGAGCTTGTACGTGTACTGTTGTGGTGGGAGGATGGCATAATGGTTAAGGTGTTTACCTTGTAGACACAAGGTGCAGGGTTTGATAATCACATGGGGTAATTGGCTTGGCTTAAAATGACCCATAAGGGCAGTTAGCCTAGTACTAACCTATGAACCTATGTTGATGAGCAGAACCAAGAAAGCTTAATCGAACTGTGCTGTAATATCTTCTTGGTGAGTGATAATGACTTTAATGGTGTGTTAGAGGATGCTGAAATTTATAAAAATGCACTTGATGCCCAGAATTATGAATGTTTCATTAACAAAGAGTCTGTTTTAGAAGGGATTGAAGCCTGTACATGTATGTTGAATGTACAGAATCAAGAATGCTTAACTGAACTGTTTCTTAATAGTACCTTGGTGGCTGTTAATGATTCTAACAGATTTTTAGAGGATGGTGAAATGTGTAAAAATATGCCTGAAGTCCTGAACCAAGACTGTTTAAACAATAAAAAACTTATTTCTGTGAACAATAACATAAAGCTTGTAGTTGTTGATAATTGGGAGGATATTGTTAGTACTATGTATGAAGGAAAATCCCCACACAATATGTTTGAACATGTACCCAAGATGGACACTGAGTTATTAAAATGTGTATTTGACTTATCTGAATGTGACCAGTTGGAGCAATTACAACCTGGACAAAAGTGAATTTAAGGGGTTAAAGATATACAACTATACCAATGAAATGTTGAATGCACATCATAGTGAGCTGCTTTCAAAAGGGTTCACATTTGTTCCTAAAGGGCAAAACCATGGAGTGGACACAATCTTGGATGTGAAATTGTTTGCCAGAACTGTTAATCTGAATTTATTATTGTAAAAGGGAGGCAAGAATGAAGGTAATAGAACCCCGTTGATAAGAAGAAGTACTTATAACCCCCCTTTGCTTCCCCCAGTGGCAATTTTTGAAAAATTAACTGAAATGGAAATTAGAAATTTGTTGGCTAATCGAACCAAACAGTTATGTGATAATTTAACTAAGGACGAGCATAGTGTATTGAGGGAATTGAGGGATAACCATCAGGTTAGGATCATGAAACCAGATAAGGGGGGAGGGGTTGTGATTATGGGGCAACATGACTACACTAGTAGAATGTTGTCCTATTTGAATAATAGTACATATTTTAGTGTGGCCTCTTTAAATTAAATAAATATTTTTAACAGTAGACTGGATATGGTATTGGAGGAATTATTCCAGGAATATAGTTTTAGTGATGAAGAAATAAAGTTTTTGAAAGTTAAGTACCCTAAGGTTCCCTCCTTTTTTTGGGATTCCAAAGATCCACAAATCTTTGGAAGACCCTCCAATGAGACCAATAGTGGTGGGGAGAGGGAGCAAAACGGAACCTTTGGCTAAAATGGTGGATTTTCACCTAAAAAACTTTTTTGACGGTAAGGACCATGTGCTTTTTTTATATATATAAGAAGGTATGCAATGTATATTTTGTTATTTATTTGAATAATCTAAAGCGGAAACTGTTTACAGCTGATTTCTGAAAAAGAATATGTGCTACAGTTGAACAGTTATAACTACAGTTTAGTTACATCAAGTCTTTATTTTAAAAGACTTAGATACAATAGGTATATTCATGGGCTGATTTGGATAGAAAATACGGTGATATATTTGATTAGATTGGTCTCACAAATGCATACAAGATGAAATATTGCCATGGACGACTTGTATTTTAAACTGGAATGAGTGCCCGATCATTTATATGATTCTATTATGTGGCAAAATTTCTATTACTGTGTTGTAATTTTTATTACTGTGTTGCGATTTGTGCAAAAGAAATTAGATATTTAGTTTGTTGTGTTTTGATTTGTACAAGTTGACAATCTATGACGCTCAGTATTTAGGGGGCGTTTTGTAGTAAAATTATTTGCTACAAGGAATATTTGAACTTAATGAGATGAAGGTGATATGTATATATAAAAGTGTTTGGCTGTTTATGCATTTTTGTTTGTATATGGTCTGATGAAGCCACAATCGGTGGTGAAAGCGCTTACCTGAAAATAAATGTGATTCTGATTTTACTGAATGGTTATTCAAGTCTTGCTTCAGTATACTGTTGCTGTTCTTTGCTGTTTTGCCTACATAATACAACGGGGACTGTTTACCTACCGGGGAACATTTCTTCTTCGATTACTGTTTTTATCTACTTGTTATAACCAGTAGGAGCATGGTCTGATGAAGCCACAATCGGTGGTGAAAGCGCTTACCTGAAAATAAATGTGATTCTGATTTTACTGAATGGTTATTCAAGTCTTGCTTCAGTATACCGTTGCTGTTCTTTGCTGTTTTGCCTACATAATACAACGGGGACTGTTTACCTACTGGGGAACATTTCTTCTTGGATTACTGTTTTTATCTACTTGTTATAACCAGTAGGAGCATGGCGGAATTGAATGCTGGAAGTAATGCTGAATTGGACTTTACTCCGTTAAGGCCAAGAGAGAGTAAACAACATCCAGGATTGTCGGGTATGTTAAATAATAGTACTAATCCTTTGATGCTGGAATGTGAAACGAATGATGCATCACCGTGCAAAGAAGATGTTAATGTTGACTATTATAAATTAAGGATGCTTGTAAATACAATTGAAAATGATGTATTTAAACTTAAAAGACTACAATTACAGAGATTAATTTTGTAGCATGTATACACTATAAAGTAATACCTTGTGGCCTGTGTATATTAAAAATGCCAACATATGGGTCATAGTACCCTGAGCTGCTAAGCCAATGGCAAAAAATTAATATGGAAACAAGCTTTAGTTATTTAAAGCTCATGAATGAGTTTTTTAAGCCCCATGAACTACAACTTATACAGGGCATAGAACAGCAGCAAGAAGCACTATATACACAGTTTCCAGCTTCTCATGTTGATATATTTATGGGAACTGCTATGGATAATGTGAGTATATATGAACATAGACTAACGCAACAAAAGGGGAAGAATTTAGATAGAGACATAGCCGATTGTAAGAGTGGGAATGTCTTTTCATGGCCTAGACCCCAGAGAAACAATAGACCTGAACGGAATGGAAATGGAAATGAAAATGAACGTAATTCAGAGTCTCAGAATGAGAGAAAGCACTTGACTGTTAAACCAGTGGGAACATACAGTAGAGTTCCAGCTATTGATGTACAAAGCCCTGTTCCTGTAGTGCAAGAGAATACTGATACACCATCCCAAGTGGTAATGACTAATGGAAGCCAACTGAGTTCTGAAACATAGCAGTCCAATGATATACCACCTGGTCAACCAGTAGTTAGAAGGAAAGATACCATCAATAATGGATTACAGACATATCCAATGTTTTCACTACCCATTCGACAAGAAAGAGGGAGACAAATATTTTGATCCAGGAGTTGAAGCAGGATGAGAAGGAAGGACCAAATGGACAATACGGAATATCCAACCTTAAAAAGGATGTGGCAGCAGAACTAAATCAAAATATTGTTTGGAACATATCACAGCAACAATTAAAGAGTACAAAAATCACAGTTTTGCAGAAGGGACTTTCATTTATACCGACGCAATCAGCTAATTTACCAGATACGTTGATTGATTTAAGAATCTTTCTTAGGAATGTTATGTTGAAATTGACATTTCCTATGGATACAGTTAGTAATACTCATCAATATAAAAAGCTGAGTAATTATACACCTGTAAATCATCCCATCTTAGAAGCTTTTGGAAAAATATGTGAAGATGAGATGTATAATATTTCTAGGAATAATGTGCAACATAACAGGTATGTTAACCTAACACAACAAGAGAAGATGGCGCTAACACAACCTAAAACAGATACATCTTTGGTTATTAGGCCTGCTGATAAGGGAAGCATGACAGTAGTAATGGATAGAGAATTCTATTTTAATTCCCTACATCACATGCTAGCAGATAAAAAGTATATAAGACTATTACACTTGTGATCATACAAACAATGCAACATCTGATGAAAATTAATATTAATGATAATATGTTTAGATTGAATCTGTCATTGGAGTTAGTTCAGTTCCTTACAGTTGAGCATCCTTTGATTCCATCATTTCAGGGCCAGTCCAAAATACATAAAAATAAATTTAAGCCACCCTTTAGACCTATTGTAGCAGGTAGATGGTGGCTAACAGAACCGTATTCTATTTTTGTCGAAAGACAGGTGAGACCAGTATTGAATGAAATTGAAGTTGTGTTAAAAGACTCTAAAGATTTTTTGGAGAGTCTTTTTGCATTTAATCAAGTGCCAAATAATAGTGAGAACATATATTTAGTAACACTCAATGTGGCATCTTTATTCACTTCAATTCCCAATGTGGAAGGCTTGCATTTATTAAGGAACTTCCTTATAAGGAAAAGTGGATATAATAAATTGTTAATAGATACTATATGTATGTTTATGGACATAGTACTTAAGAACAATGTGTTTGTCTTTGATGGTACATATTACCTCCAACGTGAAGGCGTAGCTATGGGCACTTGTGCCAATAGCTACGCCAATGCAGTTATGGCACAGTGGGAGATGGAATGTATGTTTCCATTAGAGTTGTATAAGAAGTATGTGAGTTTTTATCGCCACTTTGTGGATGATATTTTCCTCGTATGGGTAGGTCCCCTCCCATTACTTAGAATATTTGTAGAAACAATAGAAAATACAACAAACTTTTTAAAATTTGAACTGAAATATTCTACAGAGGGGATAGCATTCTTAGACATTTTTGTCTCTATGAATGAGCAAGGATCATTTGAGACTAGAATATATAGTAAGGATTGTTATACTAATACACTTCTACATAGGTCAAGCATGCACCCAAGGAAAACATTCAAGCATATAGTGAAAGGACAGGAGATGCGTGTATCATGTCTGAGTGACCAGGATACTGTGTTTAATGAAGGCCTTGTTCAATTGGAGGAAAATTTTTATCAAAGGGGATATCAAGGCACAGAAGTGGTCCCAGTATTAGAAGAAGTTAGAACAATGAGGAACGGTAGAGCTAAGCCATACTTCTCTAAAGGCCCTAACATGGATTTACAAGGAGGGAATTCAACTGTAATGCATAATAAAGTGAATCCAGTTAAAGTCAATATACCATATACTAGTGACATAAATAAAGTCAAGAGTGTATTTTATAAGCACTGGCCATTGCTCATGACTGATGATAAAATCAAAGCAGTAGTAGGAGAACAACCCAACTTTTGTTTTAAGAATAGGAAAAATCTTAAAATAATATTATGTTATCCAAAAGAATTAACTGTTCCCACAAGTTTGACAATGACTGGAACTAAAAAATGTGGTCATTGTAATATGTGCCAATATATCAAACAAACTAATGAGTTTGTACATCCTGAAACACAGGTAGTACATAAAGTATACAATTTAATGGACTGCAATAGCAGAAATATAATATATCTGGCACAATGTGATTGTTGTTTAAGATTTTATGTGGGGAAAACTAACATTTAAAGACTGCATGAGGGAGCAAACCAATAATATAAAGAATAGGGATTCAGTTAGTGCATTCTCTAAATACAATGAAATGAGCATTTCCAACCACAATTTTAAATTTATAGGCTTAGAACAAACTAGCCCTGGACATAGGATAGGGAATATCATAAACCTTACTGAAAAAAGTGAACTTAGATGGATATTAAAGCTTAGAGCTGAAAAAGGATTAGGTCTTAATGGTAAAATCTCTATGAGGAGTGTATTGGAAGCAAGGGGCCTACCTCGGAAATAGTAGTAGGTATATGTTCACTAGGTAATATAGAATGTAGGGTTCACATTTATTTATTTTGTAGTACACCAATATACAGGTATGGCCCTATATTATGGCTTGATTAAGCCTATTTAGTAGTGCACAGATATGTGTAGAAGTGTGTATATAAGTGGACATACATATATATCCTTAGGGTTGAGATTGTATGAATACGTAATCAAAATGGAACTGATGATCAGTTCATTTATGCTAAGGTCCTTGCACATATTTTAGGTTATATTTTTGGTTATATATCAATATATGTGTATTATTGTTTTTAATATGGATAGGTACGTTGTGATATACCCTCTGATATTATATGTATTTATGTCATGCTTTATAGTAGGGTATATGCAACATGTATGGTACATAGTGATGGGGACAGAAAATAGTGAATAGTTACCCTGTATAGTTACATAAAGAATTTTTTATATGAAGTGTAATATAATCATTAGGAGCATATTGGTTTTTATCTTATAGATTTACTTAGTAGATTAAAGTTAATTCGATGGTATAGGTATACATTTAAAGTAAAACCTAAAGTTAATTAATTAGGTGCTATAGAAATACTTTTATAGGGCATACTGAATAATGAAGAACAGTGGTATATGTTATGTATAATGGCACACATGTGTAGTATATAATAGATTTGTTTATATTTTTTATAACAATTTTAAAACATACAAATTGGATGATCTTGTAATATTTATGCATGATTTACATTTGGTCCATATATAAAAAATGCACATAGTACATGGCTTTTAAATAGCTATCCATTTAGTTGGGTCTAGTTCACGTTGTCGTAAGCCAACAATATCGAATAAGATATTGTCGGTATGACAATGTCGAAAGTTCAGAACATCGCGCAGGTAAATGGAAATCTCCGTAAGGAGGAGATTTCCATTTACCTCAATGTAGTGTGGTCTCAGAGTTGGTATATTTAAGTAGGGGGGGTATGGGTGGGTGCAGGGGTGTTTGTCCCCCTGCCTACGCTAGTTAGTTTTTTTTTATTGATTTTTTTTTTTACGTTATTCGAAATTTTACTACTTCGATCAATGAAGTTCAGCCTTTATTGATTTGATGCAGTAAAATTTTGATAACGTGATATAGATGCATTTAGTTATACTTAAAAGACGAAAATATAGCGTGATGACATCACGCCGACAGTGTGCTCGTGAAAGGTCTAATAGAGTGAGTGATTTGGCATTCACGCTGAAGGGATTTATACCCTACATGCGAGTCTGACAAGTTTATAATGGGCTGCCATATGGATTGTGGCATTGATGTGCCTAGGAAGGCTTGATTTTATATATATATATAAGAAGGTATGCAAAGTATATTTTGTTATTTATTTGAACAATCTGAAGCGGAAACTGTTTACAGCTGATTTCTGAAAAAGAATAGGCGCTACAGTCGAACAGTTATAACTACAGTTTAGTTACATCAAGTCTTTATTTTAAAAGACTTAGAAACAATAGATATATTCATGGGCTGATTTGGGTAGAAAATACCGTGATATATTTGATTAGACTGGTCTCACAAATGCATACAAGATGAAATATCGCCATGGACAACTTGTATTTTAAAGTGGAATGAGTGCCCGATCGTTTATATGACTCTATTATGTGGCAAAATTTCTATTACTGTGTTGTAATTTTTATTACTGTGTTACGATTTGTGCAAAAGCAATTAGATATTTAGTTTGTTGTTTTGATTTGTACAAGTTGACAATCTATGATGCTCAGTATTTAGGGAGAGTTTTGTAGTAAAATGATTTGCTACAAGGAATATTTGAACTTAATGAGGAGGAGGTGATATGTATATATAAAAGTGTTTGGCTGTTTATGCATTTTTGTTTGTATATGGTCTGATAAAGTCACAATCGGTGGTGAAAGTGCTTACCTGAAAATAAATGTGATTCTGATTTTATTGAATGGTTATTCAAGTCATGCTTCAGTATACTGTTGCTGTTCTGCTGTTTTGCCTACATAATACAATGAGGACTGTTTACCTACTGGGGAACATTTTTTCTTGGATTAATGTTTGAACATGTACCCAAGATGGACACTGAGTTATTAAAATGTGTATTTGACTTATCTGAATGTGATCACTTGGAGCAATTACAACCTGGACAAAACTTGGATTCAAGTTTAAATACGTTGGACGGTGGGGGGCTAAGGTTGTAATCAGTGAATTTAAGGGGTTAAAGATATACAACTATACCAATGAAATATTGAATGCACATCACGGTGAGCTGCTTTCAAAAGGGTTCACGTTTGTTCCTAAGGGGAAAAAACCATGGGGTGGACACAATCCTGGATGTGAAATTGTTTGCCAGAACCGTTAATCTGAATTTATTATTGGAAAAGGGAGGCAAGAATGAAGGTAATAGAACCCCATTGATAAGAAGAAGTACTTACAACCCCCCCTTTGCTTCCCCCAGTGGCAATTTTTGAAAAATTTACTGAAATGGAAATTAGAAATTTGTTGGGTAATCAAACCAAACAGTTATGTGATAATTTAACTAAGGACGAGCATAGTGTACTGAGGGAATTGAGGGATAACCATCAGGTTAGGATCATGAAACTAGATAAGGGGGAAGGGGTTGTGATTATGGGGCAACATGACTACACTAGTAGAAAGTTGTCCTATTTGAATAATAGTACATATTTTAGTGTAGCCTCTTTAAATGAAATAAATATTTTTAACAGTAGACTGGATATGGTATTGGAGGAATTATTCCAGGAATATAGTTTTAGTGATGAAGAAATAAAGTTTTTGAAGGTTAAGTACCCTAAGGTTCCCTCTTTTTTTGGGATTCCGAAGATCCACAAATCTTTGAAAGACCCTCCAATGAGGCCAATAGTGGTTGGGAGAGGAAGCAAAATGGAACCTTTGGCTAAAATGGTGGATTTTCACCTAAAAAACTTTTTTGACGGTAAGGACCATGTGCTTAAGGACTCTTGACATCTTCTAAAAAGTTAAGCAATGAGAGAGTTTAGGGCACAAGTACTATTTGTAAGTATTGATGTGAAGGATTCATACTTGAGTATCCCACATGAGGAAGGGATGGAAATGTTTAAAAACGCACTCAGAGATGGTACTAAGTTTTCTAGTGACACAGTGAATGTCCTGACCATATTGATGGAGCTAGTGTTAAAAAACTATTTTATATGGTTTCAGGGGGAGTATTACAAACAAACCCAAGGTGTAGCAATGGGTGCTATTGTAGCACCAGTGTTTGCAAATATTATGCATTGGTACTGGGAGACTAAGTTTGTTTTGGATTCTAAGTTCAAAAAGCATATCTACAGGTATTACAGGTTCCTTGATGATATCCTGTTGCTATGGGAAGGCACGGAGAATGAGGTTGTTGAATTTGTGCAATATATAAACACCACAACAAGTTTCTTTAAATTTACATATACAGTGGCCAACGAGATGGTTAATTATTTAGTTGTACACTTGTATAAATATAATTTGGAAGTATGCCTTGAGTCAAGTATATATAGAAGCCTACTTTCTTGAACAGTTTCCTGCACTTTCAGAGTGAACACTCATTTTGGCAAAAGAGAAACCTTGTAAAAGGGCAGATGATTAGGATCTCTAGATTAACCAGTGAAAATAATATGTTTTTGGAGGACTTGGGAATTTTGAAGGATTTGTTAGCTGATAGAGGGTACCCAGATTACCTTCTGGATGGACAGGAAGAGTATACGATTAGTAGAAGGGATAAATGGTACCCCCCGTTGTTAAAAAATCCTGAGGTGCAGATGAGGAAGGACAATGAGCCTAAGGTTGACTCATTTTGTTGTGTTATGACATATGATTGTTATTCAGTTGAGATCCGAAGAATAATGGAAAACAGTTGGTGTGGGGTGTTTGGAACCTTTGGTTTGATGGATAAGGTGAGCCCCAAACCTAAAATTGTGTATAGAAAAGGTAGAAATATAAAATCATTATTTGAAAGAAATCAGGAGAATGACAGTAGGATGGTATTAGCAAGGAGGAGCAAGTGCAGAAACTGTAGGGAATGTAGGTTTATGTATGAGACCACTAATATAGTTATTACAGGTTATCAAAGGGTTGTCACCGTTAAAGGGTTATACAACTGTCAGACGAAGGGGGTTGTTTATGTGGCTTTATGCCAGACATGTAATGCTTATTACATAGGAAAAATGGAAAATGAATTAAGAAAAAGGGTGTATCAACATAACTATGCCATTAGGAGGCAGGATGGGACCAATGTGTTATATAGACATAGTACCACATGTAAAGATTTAAAAAAATTTGGTTTCTATATGTTGGAAAAGGTTAGAAGGCAGGAAAGAAGTGGAAATCGGTCAAATTTTTTAGAATATAGGGAAATGTTTTGGCAGGTTTTATTAAATGCAAGTAATCAGCCTGGTCTAAATGACAGAATTTCAATTAGTAGTTTATTGAATTTAAGGGCAGAAGAAATTTAAATATAAATAAAAATAAAGTTATAAATGAAAATAGGAATTAAAACAAAAAGTATTAAATGGATAGGATGTTGTAGTTAGATAAAAGTTATAAACTTTTTACACTTATATGTATTAATTATAAATATTAGTGGATTTTTACCCACAAGAGGTACATTAGGAATTTTAGCAGGGATTGTGTAGGAAGTATGAAGTGTTAAAGTAATAATTATGTATGTTTCATGAACAAAAAATGTTATAGTTTAGGAAGTAGTTTCAAATGTAAGGCTTTGTGTTTAGATGAATTTACTGTATGGATATTATTGTAAGATGTATATGTATTTAACAAAGATATTTAGTATGGATCACATGACTGACATATGCTATTTAAATGGAAGGAAATGAGGTGTATCTTTGTGGATTAAGAGAAAGCATATGACAGGGTGCCTAGAGAGGAGTTGTGGTATTGTATGAGGAAGTCAGGAGTGTCAGAGAAGTATGTAAGAGTGGCACAAGATATGTACAAGGGTAGTATGACAGTGGTGAGATCTGCAGTGGGAGTGACAGATGCGTTTAAGGTGGAGGTGGCATTACATCAAGGATCAGCTCTGAGCCCTTTCTTATTTGCAATGGTGATGGACAGGTTGACAGACGAGATCAGGCAGGAGTCCCCCATGGACAATGATGTTTGGGGTTGGGAGGGTTGCCTAATGGTTACGGTGTTTGCCTTACAAACACAAGGTGCAGGGTTTGAATCTCACAAGGGATAATTGGCTAGGATTAAAATGGCTCGCAAGGGCAGCTAGCTTAGTACTAATCTATGTACCTATGAACCTATGCAGATAACATTGTGATCTGTAGTGAGAGTAGGGAACAGGTTGAGGAGACCCTGGGGAGGTGGAGATATGCTCTAGAGAGGAGAGGAGTGAAGGTCAGCATGACTAACACAGAATATATGTGTGTGAATGAGAGGGAGGATAGAGGAATGGTGAGGATGCATGGAGTAGAGGTGGTGAAGATGGATGAGTTTAAATACTTGGGATCAACAGTTCAGAGTAATGGTGAGTGTGGAAGAGAGGTGAAGAAGAGAGTACAGGCAGGATGGAGTGGGTGGAGAAGAATGTCAGGAGTGATTTGTGACAGACGAGTACCAGTAAGAGTGAAAGGGAAGGTCTACAAGAGGGTAGTGAGACCAGCTATGTTATATGGGTTGGAGACAGTGGCACTGATCAAAAGGCAGGAGTAAAGGGAAAGGATTAAATGACCTTATACCTTTAAAACCCTTGTGAGGTGACCTGACCTGACCAGGTGATTCTGAAAATTCTTAACTGTATTTAAGCACTGCTTGTTCGTTTGTGTTTAGCTGTGATGAAGCAGCCTTGGTGTAAAAGCACTCATCTGTTTTATATATATATATATATATATATATATATATATATATATATATATATATATAATGTTACTATTTTTATTTTAGTGAAATTAAACACGTTTTATATAGTGCTGTGTTAGCTAGTTCTTTATTTTATTTCTTGCTTCTGAATTTGTTATTGAATCAGCTTTCACCTGCTGAGTTTGATTCTGTTTCCATGGAGTCATGACTGTTTCAGCTAGCATTTTTTTTTCTTTTTTGCTGTTGTAGATATATCATCAGTAATGAAGGTACAAAAGTCCTGGATGGATGAGAGGTTCATATTCAAGTATGGTGCAAAGCCTGACAGCCTATATATTAGACACATGCTGTGAATGAGAGCTCACTTTATTAGTTATTGATAAATATGTGGCACTCCTGACTACTGCTGTAGTTACACCCTTGTTGAAACCCTCAGCATTAGACCAGTTTTATAGTTATATCTAGATTTAATGAGTTGGTAAGCATTTCTTTGAGCTTTAATACCGTGGACATGATTGGAGGATTCAAGCTGATTGTAGTGCTAGATGGAATATCTTTTTTCTGTTATATAATTTTGTTGATTTTTATATCCCCCATAAAGTTTAATTCAAGAGTTTACTATGGCGACCCCTAACCGGGAAAAGCTGAAAGACACAACAACAACAACAACAACTATATTATTCAAATTATTCATTGCCTCCAGTGCTATCTTATCTTGGACATGAAAGAGGTGTATCCAAATATATTGTTGCAGTGATAATATCAACAGCAGAGAAATTCCCGCTGTAGAATTCTAGGAATGCTGATTTATTTTCTATTGAGTGGATCCCAGTTGTTAATTTGAAAATGACAGCAGTATGCTTGATATTGATTATGTAGAGGATAGCTTTTGGGTGGATGAATACAAAGTGAGACTTATTAATATGATGCCAAGGACATCCATATCCCTTGTAAGGAATTTGTTTAATTTTGATTGTAAAGTAATTTAGCAGTGAGGTTTATTTATTTATTGTACAGTAGTTTGTTTAGTCAAAATTAAAAAAAACAGTGTAAGAAACTTCTCTGTGTGGAAGTTTTTCATTTCCTGTATGTCTAGTTAATCACTATATATTAAAAATCAGAAAAAAAATCAGAAAATGGTAGTAGAAGTAACGAACTTAAAAACTTCATTTTATTTATTTTTTGTTTTGTTTGGATCACTTTCTGTGTGCTTAATAAAGGATTTTCGACTGGAAGCAGGCTGTCTACCCTGCTTGGATTACCTCTGAATACCTAATAGAGTTAATAACTCTCTATAATATTAATAATATTTCAAAATAAGTATTTATTTTTTGATTTAGGATGTTTTTAAGTTTGCTACTTCTTCTACCATTTCTGATTTCTCTTGGACACAATCTTCCCCACGTTACTTCAAATAAATCAAGTCTAAGGTAATATAAAATCTTTTAAGAGAACTGTAGAAAAAGCAGGTGCCAAATTATGCATACTTCATCTTTCGTTCCTTAAAATATAAGCTGAATTAAATGACAAATCTTCAGCTTACCTGTTTAATCTATCTCTAACACTGGAAATCGTTCTTGACTGTTTCAGCTATGCTACCATTGTCTCACATGTAAAGGTCGTGGACATTGATCACCCTGACATTACATTCTCATTGCCAACCTGTGGCTACTAACAAAGACAAAGCAGTCATTTGTGTGATTTCCAAAATGGTTTCTGGAAAGGCTCTGGAATCATAACAACACTTTACTCAACAACAGATAAAATATGCACTTATCTCAACAACAGACTCCTTATAGCAGTTGACTTTATTGACAAGAACTTTCTAAACAGTAAGCAACATCTTGTTGATCCCTAAACTGTACAAATTCAACTTTGGGCCGAACATTACCTGTGGTTTAAAAGTTACCTGGAAATCAGTTTAGATAATTATTAACTTGATCAGAAATGGGACCCATCAACTTTAGTGTACATTAAGGCTCATTGAGAGACATATTGTTATTTTCTTTATTCAACAATGATATTAATTCTGACCTTCAGTCACTGAAACAAGTATTATAAGTCAGTGACATAGTAGTACATAAATTTGATACATCTATAAATGAACCAGGAAAAGTACTCCAAGAGGACTTGCAATCTCTGTGTATCGAAAACAAAAACTAATTGTTAGTAAATACCATACAAAAACTGCACTAATGATCTTTGCTTCCAATCTGAAGCTAACAACCACCACCTCCACCAGTCTTGCCTATAGTCTGATCTTTAACTCTTAGAGCTGCACTAGGAAAAAAACACCCTCAAAGCCAAATACTAGCTGTTTCAAGCTGCACATGGAAATGCTAACAAACAAAAACCCATGGATAACTAAATATGTTACAAAATTTCCCTTCTACTCTCTCATGACCATATCAAGCTACATCCAGGAGTATGTGCCCATGCCATGCCCAGATTAGAATACAGTCTCCCTATAATTCCACTGCTCTCCACAGGGAACACATAATACAGTCTGTTGAGAATATAATAGGATTATGATCAGTTTGTATGTGTTCAAGACGTGGATGCCAAGAAGTTCACTTTGAAAGAGAAGCTCAAGAGGTGAATCCTGGCATCCATGTCCAGGACACATAATTTAAGGTTATGTTCAGCAAACCAAAGCCATAAAACACTTAGCGAGTGCTAGTGCTATCATGAGAGGTAGTGTAATGCAGTCCATTACATTTACACTTACCTTTCATACCTTTCAACTGTCTAGATTTTCACAGGACATCCAGATTATTGCTTCATACTTTTGGTCCGGTCCTCATAAAATCTGTGGTTTTCGGACAAACCACTGAAAACTGAAGTCACTAAATAATGGTACATATCTGAGTTTCAGAGTTTGTATCCTTCAGGAAATGGATGATAATACATCCTGTTTTCTAGCAATTGAGTTTGTTTGAGAAGTTTGGGACATGTTACCGATAGGGACAGTAGACAGAAACAAATCTTATTGCTCTGCCACTGCCATTTGCTGGTCAGTATTGCCGGATTTTACTGCCTGCTGCTAGATCTGACCTTAACAACTTTAGCAGGGGGTACTTAACATTTGTTACGGTCAAGTAGCGCATCACTCTAGCATGTAACTGGTTTAACTTTTTCCGAATGTCAGAATGTAATAAGCATGTTCCACACACTTTACGTCACTTTGCATATCTGGCAAGTCCACTGACATATTACTGTGAGCTCCTGGACAAGTTCAATTGGCTACCGATTAGTGCCAGAATCTCTCTGCTATTCAGAACCCTTCTATATAAGATATTACAATTGCAATACTTTTCCAACTGTACATAGTTAATTAATAGCCAGGACTACACATTACATCATTAGGATCAGTGACAGTGGCACTACTTAACAGAACTGCCATTTGGATTGTCTGTCAGTAAAAAAATAAGCCTTTTCCATAATTCCAGCAGCTTCTTGAAATCTTACTCCCAGTAGTATGCTTTCACATGAAACTTTGCTTTAAAGGTAAACTTAAACAACACTTATTAAATGATTAGTGTAACCGTTTCAAGGATAATCATCAGCATACATCAACCATGTATAACTGGTTTGGACCATATAGCTGACAAACTGTATTCTACATCTGCATTAACAAATGTATGTACAAAGTGTACATTCCTCTTGCTAAGTACCTGGTAAGGTAATGTCTTTGTAAATACCTTCTACATCTGTGCATACCCTGTGAAATACATAGCTTGTACAGTGTAGCCTATTTTTGATAATTAGGCACATACCACTTCTTGTTGAAATACTCACATGCTTCCCATGTACCAAACCAGATGTAATGTTGCAGTGTTAGTCACTACTTACATGTACCAAACCAGATGTAATGTTGCAGTGTTAGTCACTACTTACATGTACCAAACCAGATGTAATGTTGCAGTGTTAGTCACTACTTACATGTACCAAACCAGATGTAATGTTGCAGTGTTAGTCACTACTTACATGTACCAAACCAGATGTAATGTTGCAGTGTTAGTCACTACTTACATGTACCAAACCAGATGTAATGTTGCAGTGTTAGTCACTACTTACATGTACCAAACCAGATGTAATGTTGCAGTGTTAGTCACTACTTACATGTACCAAACCAGATGTAATGTTGCAGTGTTAGTCACTACTTACATGTACCAAGCCAGATGTAATGTTGCAGTGTTAGTCACTACTTACATTTACTTCTGTCTGCTTACATATCCTGACTTCAAACACCCATCATTAACTAACTGCATGCTCATTGTGTACTTATTATTTTTTTCTACAGCTGTGCATACATTTTACTCTGTATTTTTGCGTTTTTATATATCCTCATTCCATTTTGCTCTATATTAATTATTGTATATACTCAACCTTTGAGCCTGGGTTATGGCTGAAAAAGGTCTTTGGGCCAGCCTGCCTACTTGGTTAACAAATAATATAATGTAATATAATAATTTGTTAATTCTGGCTGAAACAGTCCTCTTCAAGATGTAGATGCCAACAGCTAATTTTATACTTGTAGTCACCCTATATACATTAATGAACATCCATCCACAAGCTTTTAAAATTTAATAAACTTCTTTACTTGAAATAAATAACACTGAACACTGACAAATTAACTATTTAAGTAACTATACACTTGCTTAATGAAGTGCAAAATAAAAGGTTTAAACAGATGCATCTTAAAACATACCTATCAGTTATATAGTTCTGCCACTACCAATAGCTAAAGTCCTACTTGTGATTTATCTGTGACTTTTAAATCTAGTACAAGACTTACAGGCAATGGCTTTCAGACATGATCTCTCAGTCCAAAACATCAATCGCATTCTTCAGAAATAAGCTAAAGACTAACTAATCTCTCAGCAGTTGCACTTTGAAATTAGAAGAGTCTCGGTATAACAGTGGAAAATACAGCCAATGCAATCCTTTAGACAAATTTCTTATTCATTTTAATAATCCTATGTTCTTTTTCCCCCTGTATGATTTAGATTTTAAATCTAAGCTCCCTTTTGTACAATTGTTCAGTTCTAGAAGACGTTACAGTCTGTTTATTGCTATAGCCTTTGAAAGGAAGCAGCAGGCTTAGTAACAAAAGAATTTTGGTATATGTGTCTTTTCTTCGAAATCTGTTCTAAATCTCTATGTTAAAAAATACGTAATTCTTATACAGTTTTATATGTGTGACTGATGATTTATACATTTTGCAGAGTTTACATTGCATAGTTTAATGAAAATTACAGTCTTTATACAGTTTTATTATTTTTTCTAAAAAAGGTTTACACTTACATCGGATCAGTTCACCTCTCCTGCAATAGGTTGTTCAAAGAAAGTCAATAGAGAGGAGACTGAAAGAAAATGACAGAAAATAAGTGATATTGTGGGGAGTTAGAATGACCTGTACTTATAGATGTCTTTGCACCCACACCTTGGATTAAAAAGTGATTGAATATAATTAACTATGTACAGTGATTTAGGGATATTAGGGCTGCTAAAACAATCAAAATAGTATTATTGGAAAGTAGGCTGCCTCATATAGTTGACTCTCCCTAGAAAGAAAAACAGGCTATACAATAGTGTACTATATTAAGGAAATGGTGGGTTAACTTTTCCTTTAAGCGGAAACTGTGGTGAACTTTCACTCTTAAAAGGTAATGTAGACTATACAGTTGTGTAGACTTTTAGATGAACATTAATAAGTTTTATATTTAATGGGAATGTGGGATGAACTCTCAATTATAAGGGAAAAGATGAAACAGCCCATACTGTAAATTCTCATTTTAAGAGAAAAGCAGGGTATCTTGGACAGAGCTCCACCACTGTGTAGAAGGTAGACTATTTGTTACTGTTTTTTTTTTAATATATTTTTATTGAATTTTTCAAACTTTTCAAACATACAAAGGAAAAACTGTAAGTCATTAAAGGAAGCAATAAAGTATAGGTATATATGTAACAGTTAGTACAAAAACTATGCATTTATAAAACAGCAGTTATCTTACAGGGAAACTTACATCTTAGAGACCAATATAAGCAGTAAAGATCCCCAATAACCTATTACAGTCAAAGTCTAGAGATACAAATGGAAAGTGGCTTGGAAGGAAGAATATATGACTGTCTTAAGAAGAAAGAAAAGCAGTAAGGAGGGTATAACCATAAAAAACAACTATTTACATCATGTACTTCTATTTATACCATATTTACAACATATTTACACCATGGATGCCAGAGGATAACAAAATAATATAACAAAATATTTTGTAAAATCAAAAGTTACCGTGTGATGGTAACAATGTCTAATGGTTATAGGGCCAGATATGATACTGATGGAGGATTTCCTGGAATGTAGTGTTAGTGACCCACATTTTGGAAGATTATTTAGTTTGGATTAGGTCAAAAAGTCTACACCAGTAATTCTGAAAATATTATTTTTTCTTTTTGTTATTATTGCATAACTTATGTGCAGATATATATTTGATTGCCATTAATGTAAAGTTTTCCCAAGTTATTGTTGAGGGATTGACCCAATTCTTGGCTATAAAATATATGAGAAGGGTGCAGGCTGTAACACAGATGTGGCGATGGATACCCTTAAGAGATTTAGGAATTATATTTAAAATCATGGTTTGCCAAGAGAATGTGGTTTTTTCATATCCCATTTTTTCCAACTGAGTTCTGAGAAAACACCAAAGTTTGTAAATATTCTTACAGCTCCAAAAGATGTGAAGTATATCTACATGTGGGAGGGAACAGAACTGACAGGTTAGGTTTTTATTGTATCCGAATTTTGGTAAGACTGCTGGAGTATAGTAGGAATTGTTGTTTATCATAAGCTGGGTGTAAATTAGGTTTTTGAAGGGGGTTAGATTCAGAGTATTATTGATTGCTTCGCACTTAAACTCCACAGAAATTTCTCCTTGTATACCGTCCCAATATTTGGAAAATAGTAGTGAGTGATCATACTTAATGCTTAACACAAGTTTATAGGTATTCAAAATCATTTTGTTCCGTAGGGAAAGTGATTTAATGATAGATTGTGATACTGTAATGTCTTGCACCTTCACTCTATAGTTAGAGAATTTTTGTTTTATAAGTGAGCTAATTTGTCTTAAGATAGGATCATATTTGTTAGGAGCACCAAATAAAGTTTTGACCTCGGCAACATTTTTAGAGTTATAAAAGTGCCAAACTATGGCTTTCTTAACAATAGGGAAGTTTGTTAGATCGATCATTTTATTATTGATTTATAAGTTAGGGTTTAGGTGAATAGTTTGGAGAAAGGGAATAGTACTGTGCAATTTTAAGGAGGTCATCAAAGTTTGAAAGATGCAAATTATGTTCTTTAATGTAGGCAAGATCTTGAACTTGTAGTCACCATAAGGTGCTAAAAAAGGGACAGCATATGGATTGAGTTTTAATGAATATATATAGTTGCACCAGATTTTGATCCAGGTTGGGTACCAAGATTCAGCAGTGGGATCATAACAGGCTATTTGAATTAGACGGCTAGCATTAATGATGTGGTAATATAAATTAAAGTCCGGGAGACTTAAACCGCCTTTGTTCTTTGAGGGAATTAGATTCCTGTATGATATTCTGGTTGATTTAGGGAACCATAAAAACTTTGAGATTGTGGTTTCGATTTTTCTGAAAAAAATTTTGGAACGTTTAAGAAGATGGAGTTAAGATGAAAAAGGATTCTAGGCAAAATATTCATTTTAATGATAGCAGATTTTGATAGCAAAGAAAGACTGATGTTTTTCCATCTAGTTAGATCATTATTTATCTGATCCCAGACTGTATATAGGTTTGCTTTTATTAGTTCTTGGTGAGGGTGTGTGAAATTTATTCCTAGGTATTTAAGTGTATATTTGAGAGGAATGTCAGACAGGGGAAGTAATATTCTAAGTGGTTTGCAGGGTTTAATGGAAAGATAGATGATTTTGTAGGGTTTAATTTATAATTAGCAGCCTCAGCAAAAAGATTAATAGAATTTAGAATTTTATGAAGATCGTTGTTGGGAAGCTCAAAATAGATGTTTAGGTCATCTGCAAATGCAGAATAATTTATATCAATGTTGAAGACTTTTGGGATATGGTGATGTCTTTTGTTTAACCCAGAGAAGGAAAGGTTCCAGATATAAATTGAAAAGATAAGGTGAGAGTGGGCAGCCCTGCCTAGTGCCATTGGTAATTTTAATAGGGCGTGATAAAGTTTTATTTATATACAGGGAAGTAGAGGCATTGTTATAAAGCATCTTAATAGTGTTGATAATAAGATCAGGAAAGTTAAAGAATTTCATGGTTAGTTAAAGGAAGTTTAGATCAACGTTATCAAAGGCTTTGGTAGCATCTAGGGTGAGTGCATAACGCGGGTGGTTATCACTTTTTAGAAACAACATTAATGTGTTTAAGGTAAGAGTATTGTTACACAGCTGCCTCTGTTTCATAAATCCCAACTGTTCAGAAGAAATGACTGTAGCTATAACTTTCTGAATTCTATTAGCAAAAATGGTAGATAAGATTTTGATGTCAACGTTAATAAGGGCGATGGGCCTATAGCAGAGAGGGTTGGACTTGTCAGAGTTTGGTTTTGGGATGAATATTGTTTTCAAATTGTTCATATACTTATCAGTAATCCCTTTCGAGATGATATAATTATACATGGCAAGGAGAGTTTTAGAAAGGTGACGACTAAAAGTTTTATAAAATTCTCCTGTAAAACCATCAGGACCTGGCACTTTATTTGGTTTAAGTTTTTTAATAGCTAGCATTATTTCATTCAGTGTTATGGGGCTGTTTAGAAGGGTGTTTTGTGTGAAGGATAATTTTGGAACAGATAGTTCATTTAGGAATTTTTTGTGCATTTCATTTGGGGTCTGGTTTTGGGATTTCAGTGAAGATATTTACAAAAGAGTTAACAATATCTTCATTACTGTAAAGTTTTTCCCTTTGTATTTTATTTCATTAATATAGTTTGGTCCCTCTTTGATGTTTATGAGTCCAGCTAGTGTTCTGGAGGGGATTTAGGCCCATTCTGAATATCTGTGAAGGAGTTTGAGTTCTTCCAAGGATTGATTTTGTAAGTGAAATGAGTAAATTTTTTTTTTTTGTATCTCATGTAATTTCTTTTCCAGTTCAGGAGAAAAATCCTTTTGTAGTTGTGCATCAGTCATCTTTTGCTCATTGTTGAGGTTATTGATGTACAATTTCTCTTTTTTTTATAATAAGATGATTTTTGTATGAGTATTCCTCTGATGACCGCTTTGGCCGTAGCCCATTGGATATCTAAGGGGATGGTGGATAAACAGGATTCTGCATCAAATTGTTTCAGATAATCATTAATTTCCTGCAGAACATCTTCTTTTTTAAGAATGTTACTGTTTAGTGACCAAGTGGGACTACTACCATGGCGATTCATGTGGTGAGTGGGATTAATACTAAGGGAGACTTTTGAGTGGTCAGATATACATCTAGCCTCAAGGGCAAAGTTTGTAATTTTGTTTGAAAAGATATCAGAGACCAAAAAATAATCAATTCTGGACCAGACTTTGTGCAAAGCCGAATAAAACGTGAACTTATTTAGCTCTCTGTCATGGTCAAATATTAAAAAAGGGTCAACTAAGTTGAAGCTATTTATCAAATCCTGAATATATGCAGTTACTTGCAAGGGCTTTTTCCTGTTTTTATTTGAACTATCATTCAAGGGGTCCATGAGTGCATTCCAATCACCACCAATAATGAAAAGATGATTAGGAAATTGAAATAGTAGATTATGTATTTCATAGAAGAATAAGTGCTGGTTTGTACAAGGACTATATAGGTTTAAGAAAAGTATAGGGTATTTTACCTGAGGGTATGAGCAGGAAAATAAACACCATCTACCATTCGGGTCAAATTTAGTATTTAGCATTTCGCCAGGAAAGGATTTTTTAAATTATTATTACAGTGCGTTTTGATGTAAGACTATTCCCTGCTGATATCACAAGTTTAATCCAATTTTTTTTTTAATATTATCCCATTGAACATTTGTCATATGGGTCTCCTGTAAAAAGACGATGTTAGATTTATCCTGAAAAATCAGGTGCATAACTAGTTTCTTTTTTTTTTTTGGTTTCTTGAAGGCCATTTACATTCCAGGAATTCACACTAATCACCATAATTAGATTCAAAACATGGATATATGCTAGGATAAACTAAGAATAAAGCCCTACTAGGGACGGTGCAATTAGTAAACACATTTGTTATATATAACAGAAAGTGTAATGTGGTAATCATATTCTGGCATCCATGCTCCTTACCATAACCCCCGTGCCTAACCACCTGTCTCCCTGAGTCATTTTTGAGAAGGTTCTAGATAAATACAAGTGATCTGTTTTTAAATATTTTCCCTTATGAAGAATAATACAAGAACAGAGCAGGGAGGCATATAAACTAACATCAATAGTCCAAGCGCCAAGAAACATTGGGCAACTACACCACCATGCCACTCCCAAAAATGTTGAGGAATATTGAAAAACATATGAATATAGAATGGACAGTTAAAGGCAAAGTGACATTCGAGTCAGGAGTTAAAAGAGATAATAAAACAATACCACCATAAGAACATAATACATACAGCATTTTTTAAAATTATTGACTTCGAAAATTTCCATGTAAATAGGCAAGTGAGGTTGGAGTAATATAGACAATAAAAGTTACTAAGTAATTGAAACCAACACACTTTATAATCAGAGCTATTAATAACCATTACAGGAGATAGTAACACAGGTTCTATTTATAACTGGCATAGCAGTAAGTACCATAATATCCTAATAAATACATTTTTTACCTATCTAGATATCTAACTGGGTTTACTATATATGCATTACACACAGAATTACATAACAATAGGATTAGAGAAGGAAAGACAAAAACAAGAGCATTGATTGACACCTAAGCAGTTAATTGGATTTTCACTAAATGCTGTTCACAATAAACTACATAACTCATATATCATCACTAACCAGCAAAAAACACAGTTTAGCCAGCCTTTTTTGCAAGAAAGCAAGTTTTAGCAAGCCGGCTAATTAAACCAAGCATAAGCAAACAGCATATCGAGCTCACTATCTCTGTAGATCTACCTTCATTAAATGAGAGAACAAGACATCCATATCCTGCACTTCCAGTAAAGAACTGGAACATCATGATTCATGAATCATGATTGAATCATAGTGAAAGTAGTCAAAATGCTAATTTGTGTTACCATGCAACAACAGATACTAAACAGGCAATTGTCTTTAGCTGTCTTTAAATAGATAAGCTCTAACTGAGCATACTACTCTAAAGGGAGGTTAATGAAGGTGGTAATTATAACAGGAAAAAATTACAGGTTAAATATATACGTAACTTTTGACAATTGCATAGGCTTTTTATTTTACTCACAGAGTCTGAGTTTATATCACTCAAACACACACCTGAAGTATGGCATTGTAATTATGCAACATGACCAGCAGATGGCAGCTACTATACAGTTTGTTATGAGAGACTTCTGACAAACTGATGTACTTGTATTGCTAGAAAAAAATCTATATTTTAATATATTCATTACTTAAACAAAAGATTAGACTGCTAAATTACCCTGACCAGAGTCCTTTATAGTTACCCCCATCCTGAAGTGTTTAGCTAGTGTTGTTTTAGATCCATTTCTTCTTCCCTAGGCTCTAATTCATGATATTAGCATTCCCAGAAATGCACTGCTGCTTCTTCTTCTTCTGTTGCGACTTTTGACCTTGTGATGTCATCGGCCTGTGTTCCTGTTGCATTCTGGGTAATGGAATGTTGAAACGGCCCTGGGAGCTTAGGGAACCCTCGTGGAGCTCTAAATAAGGCCTCAACAGGCCACAGGAAGCCTTGTGCACTGATACAAATCGGCCAACATATTACTGAAGAGCTAGAAAGGAAAATAAAAACAAAAAAAAAATGCCAGGACATCCAGATGATGGTAAAAATAAGCTGGAAAGATGACAGAGTAAGTTAGAATCAGTTAACAGTGTTAGAAAGCCAGCAGAGATAGGTTTTTGTAGGTGTATTAATCTTGGTTATATTATTTGTTAGTCTTAACAGTAATTAATAGCTTTTAAGCATATACTGTATTATCTTGATTATATTATTTTACTAGCTTTAACAGTATAACTAGTTAAGCCGGTAGTTCCTTGAAAGCTTGTATAAAAACTTTTTTTGCTTCATCTGCAGAGTGTATTAGGAACTTCTGATCCCCATAGCTGAAGGAGAGGATGGTTGGGTATTTCATCTGAAAGCGTAATTTTTTTTGATTAACAAAGCACAAAAAGGGGCTAGAGCTTGTCTTTGAGCCTTAATGGGCTGAGGTAAATCCTGTGCTATTGTAATCCTGTGACCTCCCCATGAAATGTTACTTTTCTTTTTTGCAGCCATGAGGAGTGCGGTAACATGTGCAGCATTTAGTAGCTTTGCATAAATCTGCCTAGGGGCACCCTCATCTTGTGATCTTCGTAAGGCTCTATGAGCTCTTTCAATAATAATTTCTTTAGCTAAGATTTTATTTTCAATAATGTGTTCAAAAATCTCCGTTAGTATGACTGGTAGTTGGACTTGGTCAAACTTTTCAGGAATGCCACGTATTAGAATGTTGTTTCTCCTACTGCATGCTTCTAAGTCTATTATTTTTTGCTGTAAGTCACTAATAATGTTGTCATTTGTATTTACTTTGGTTTGTAAATCTTGTATTGGCTTTGAATTCTCCTCAGTTTTCTTGTCAATTAGATTAATTCTGGATATAATTTGTTCTAGATTAGAACCAAATGAATTTAATTTGTCTGAGAATAATTTGAAATCTTCATGCAAGGGCTGTAATGCTGTTTTGAGGTCGTCTATTGAAAGAACAGTCTCACCTTTAGATTTAGCAGCTCCTTTATTTGAATCCTGTGTTGATTTATTTATTCTCTGCCTCTTAGCTGTTACATCCTTTTCAGGTGACATTAGAGAAGAGAGTTTGGTTTTAGAAGTTATAACATCCATGGATTCTTGTTGGTTAGCCATCACTGGGTGGATTAAAGTGTAGGTTTAGACCACAAGGGAGTGGCTTAAAGAATTCTCCTTAACTTTTCTTGTTTAGAACTCAGAGCTCAGTCCTTCAGAGAAAAGGATGCCACCATGCGGCTGCAGCCTTCAGCCAGTCACTAGAGGTAAGCCCTTGCAGAAAAAATGATAAAATTTTACTTTTTAGAGCAAAATGTTGCTATAGGTCTTTTCCATGAAGTGTAGTTTAGAAGAAATACTCCTTTCCTGTTCAATTCGGTGCCAGATGCAGGTTTTTTTGAGCGGATAGATTTGGTTGATACAGGAGCAGCAGAAAATGTGTGTTCAGTGCTCGGCGGCCATCTGGAACTCCTAGACTATTTGTTACTGTTACATTCTATTGCATGAGAATTTCAGTTACCCATACACCTCTCTCTCTCTCTCTCTCTCTGACTTCTGTGAACACAGACATTGTCACAAACTGTGACTGGGAGTAATTACAAATTACAAGCATTCCTCTGCACTCACTCTGTTAATCCTTACTATGCAAACTGCTTTTGGACTCTGTTTAAGAGGTGAAGGTTGTTCCATAAATTCAGATATGGACTGATAAGATAAGAAACAGAAGACATACACATAGACCATTCCTATTTAAGCAGTCATATGAAACAGTATACAGTTTATTTTGCCACTTGTAGTAAAATCCATTTTATCTGTTTGTTAAACACAGCTCTCACCATGAAGGCAGCCTTAAGCTTGCTGCAGAAGGCCATTAACATCAATATGCATCTGTCAGATTCCATTAGGCTGATATGAGGTTTTAATAAAACCAGACTAAAGAGCACAATAGTTTTATAAACGTGTATATGCACTGTACATCCTGTACTTCGATATCAAGAGATCTGCTGTGCTTTCATTAGACATCGTTTGGTTTCACATTTACTTTTCTGTTTTTAATCCAGCATTTTTCACTCTATCGTGAATAACCTGTGAAGTTATATCAAAGCTGTACTGAAGAGAAGGCTCATGATTTAGAGGGACATCACCTGCATTTTATGACTTACTAATAATTACTCTTCTGTTTTTGCACTACTCTTTCTCTCATCTTCCCACCCTCAGCCACAGCAAGGTTTTATCAGCACCAACCACAATGTGTGCTCACTGTTACATTTCATTAATAATACATGAAGGATGTTAGTCTAAATATGGACTTCACACTGCATCACAGTTTGTGAAGGACACAGAGACACTATTACTTGTCATTACAAATTTGTAATCAATCAGTCCTCCTTTTTGTACCTGCACTCTCATCTTTGGCTGTCCCATCAGACTTATTTATAATGTAATTCACTATCCTTTTTATGGTTCAAGCCCTCCAGTTCCACCAACAATTTTTTGACATGCACTCTTTCATACATTAGTTACCCCAGTAATCAGCTATACATTATTGGCAGACATCTTCCCTTACACACACACACACACACACACACACACACACACACACATACACACACACACAGACACACACACGCACACACACATGCAGGTGCACACAGAGACACTCACACACAGGCACCTTTCAAGGCTTTCAAAAATGTTATCTTATAATTGACTGTATTACCTTTACCTAATACTTTTCTTTATCCAGTCTTTCATTGTTTCCTTCGTTACACCCTTATCGACTCACTTTTTGTCAAATGTGCTTTGAGGTTGGTATACAGGGGGGAAAGGGAGACTCTCCTTTTCCTGACTGCTGTGCAATCTTGGAGTTTTAAGTATCAAAGATGTGGAGGTAGTACAGGGGGGCTTTTTTTTGAATTTCGAACCAGTGTAGGTTCGATGATTTTATTCTATGTTTTGCTGTTTGACGGATTTTAGTTCGATTTATTGAACTAGATATATATATATATATATATATATATATATATATATATATATATATATATAGACAGCGCAGTAGTGCAGTGGTAGCATTGCCTCACAGCAAGAGGTTCTCCGGTTCGATTCTCGGCTGGAGTGCCTTCTGTGCTGAGTCTGCATGTTTTCCATGCATTCGTATGGGTTTTCTTTGGGTACTCCGGTTTCCTCCCATGTTCCAAAGACATGCATCTGGACTGTTTCTCCCCCAGGTCTCAGCTGAAAATTGGTCTTTGTTCCAAGTGAGAATTTCCCATTAAACAAATGTTAAATAACAATAAATAAAATCGAAGTTCTGAAACTTTGAACAATTTAAATGGAAATCACTTGTACAGCGCAGAACAGTATATTTACTGTTTTCCTCGCTGTAGTGTGATCTCGGAGTTGGCATATTTAATTAGCAGGGAGTGTGGGGTGTAGAGCAGATTTCTCCCCTGCAAAAATGTAAAAAAAACATTTTTTTTTGTTTTTATTTTTTTATTTAAATTTCATAGTTTCAAAACTTCAATTTTATGGTCTCAATCATAAGAAATTCAATGTTTTGAAAGTTCAATATATATATATATATATATATATATATATATATATATATATATATATATATATATATATATATAGATAGATAGATATATAGATAGATATATATATATAAATAGATATCTATATATGCAAACATATATATATATCTATATATATATATATATATGTGTGTGTGTGTGTGTGTGTGTGTGTGTGTGTGTGTGTGTGTATGACTGTATCAGCAAATATTGAATGCTCACAAGAGTAAACTTAAAAAGACCAAACATTTTAGAGTGAATCTAAAATTATCCAAAACAGCAGACATTAAAACTAAATTTTTTCCAGGCAAGCATCCCCGACACCTCTTGCTTAATATATATACCAACTCCAACATTGCACAACAGTGGGGTAAGGGCAAATGCAGTTTAATTCAAAACGCTGCTGACAAAACCACTGTTAAAAAGGCCATTTGAAGAATAAATTCCTGTATATGATCTAGGTGACCAGGGTTTGATTAGTGACTCAGGTGTCTGCTGGAGCTGGCATGGGGAAGAGGGGCATGCCTATCCTTCAGGAGGGAGCGGTGGATCAGGTCATTAATTGTCATGATTTGTCTGAGTACAGGCAGATGCAGTGTGAACAGGTGTGTGCATATGGCTCCCCATGCTGCCATCTGTCAGTAGCCTTCATTGCAGGTGCAGAGAAGCATGTACTTACATTGGAAATGCGTAATGGTATTCATGATGAGGTCATACCCTACCCACCCAGTGGGGGGAATTAAGACTTTGCCAGCAAAACCCCTGATACACGCCCTTGATGGCAGTGTGGTTGACTCTTTGTTTATGGGGAATGAATAGGCTACAATTATGCCAGCAGCTCCCTCTTACCACTGACTGATAATCATTGTGTGGGACAACTCATCTTCCCATCCAGCACCTACCTATCTCAGGTGTAAAGTGGCAGTTCTTATAGTATCTGATCTGCATTTTGTGTGCAAGACCAGGAAACTGGCATGTTGGCACTCACCACACTTTCCATACTGGAGAACAAAATTGATTACTTTCATTGGGTCTTCGTTGTGACCTTAGATCAGCATATCCCTCTCAGAAGATGTTGATTCAAAGGAAAATATTTCAGATTGACTGTCATTTACAAAAGAAATCTAAATGAGTGACTGGCACCTCTGGACAAAAATGTAAAGGAGCAGTGGTTGCCCACCTGCTGCTAGAGAAGGAAAGAGGTCCTGCTTCAAAGCTGTTCAGCCCTACACAATGGCAAATCCAAAATCATTATGAAAGGAAATTAAACTTCTGCCTAACAGCAGAACCCTGCTGGGACAACCCAAAAAAAGACAGCTTTACAAAGAGCTGCAGATCTGAGCCACTACTTTTTATTCATAGTAAGTCCAGTATACCTTGGACATATCCAGCCCATGGAATGAGTTTAATATCACTTCTGTTCATGCATAAATCCACCAGTGAAAAAAGCCATTATACCAATGCTTTCAAAATGAAAACATTGCTAATGCTGTTTTGAAGGGTTCTATTCCACATGTACGTGCACACACACACACACACACACACACACACACACACACACACACACACACACACACACACACACACACACACGCACACACACGCACACACACACACCCACACACACACACACACACACACACACACACACACACACACACACACACACACACACACACACACACACATATATAACCAGTCTGTCTTCAGATAGTCAGTGATTTCAAAGTTAAGCAAGTAAATTCACAGATCAAAAGATCCTTGTCTTCAAGAAGGGTAGGATGCAGTTGGTAGGCAACAATTTTAGTGTCCGTCCATGAAGGAAGACCTAAAAATTGAGTGGAGCACTGTTGCCCTGTTGCACTGTGGGACATTCTGCTGAAGTGAAAGCCATCCAAAGACATCTAACAGTATAACAAGCTCATTAAGACTTGTACTCAGATAAACAGTATGACATTTAAGCAGGAAAGCCATGGAACAAGCACAATACTGCTCATTACCTCATGCTCCATCCTGAAAATATGGAAGGAATATGCCACACGCTTGCTCTTTCTGGATCTTCCAAACCAAATATCATTATCTGTCACTCCAAGAAAAGAGTTTCATTCAGCCTCATTCAGTCCTTACCTGCATGGTTTGAAGATTAACTCCCCAAAAAAGCTCCATGAAACGTAAGTAAAAAACAGAGGGTTTATTCCAAATAAACATTACGTTTATTTGGAATAAACCCTCTGTTTTTTACCTACGTTTCACTGAACTTTTTTTGGGAGTTTGTTTTCATTCATTGTTTTAATGGTTTGAAGATTACTTACAGGAACTGACCCAGGGAGTAAACTGGAGGAAAACCACTTCATGAATTGCTCCCATAACCCCTGTTTCTCTCAAAAGTCTGTACTTATGCCTTAATGTCCTTGCTCTATTCCAGCAATACATGGAAACTCTATACTAAACTGAGACGAGTCAGTACACAGTGATAATGCAGTCCTGATAGGATTTTTTTTTCCAAGTCATGAAAATCCAAGAGAAACTGCATTCCAGTTTCATGATTCTAAAAGAATGTCTTGCCACAAAAAGGCATTTTTCTCAGTGTCACCCAAACCAAGCTGGTCATTTGTAAGGCAAAAATAGCCAGGAAAGGTTGAAGTTGCAGAAGTACAATGCCTGCTGTAGTATCAAGAGTATGAGCACCTCACATCATGTGACAAGTGCAATTAAGACCAGCAGACATCTTGAGTGTCTGTACAGACTAAGGGATAGCCTTGTATATGAAACTAAAGTACAGATGATGAGAGCTATCCTCATTCCATGGCTGCCCTATGCAAGCCTTATCAAAACAACATTACGCAATCCTACTAATCAAACGCGGCAGACAGCATCAGCATCTAATTACAACTGTGAAGGCATGCAGTAGAACAAAAGGAGATTATATTTTGTCATTGTCTGGCCCCAGATCCCTTTAGCTGGTTGAATGTTATGAAAAGCATCACATGCTTCAAACTTTATGTGGTGCATATGATTTTGCACCCAAGAACCATGCAGGCATCTGACTTATATTCTGGTATTCCCCTAGCAGATAGTTTAGATTGGATAACACCTCCCAGTTTAAGGTCACTCTTCGTGTATATATATATATATATATATATATATATATATATATATATATATATATATATACACACACACACACACACACACACACACACACACACACACACGCACACACATATGCATATGAAGTAAAACTTAAATCCCTTCACCTGTCAGCTACGATGTTTTCACTACTTACTTCCTCCACTCACTCACTCAAAGCCTCTGTAGCCCAGTTCCAAGGTAAAATCCTTCCCTGCAAATACGATACAGTGAAATACCCCAACATACAAACAAAAACATGAAAAAATTTAAAACACACTCATAGCCAATTCAGTTTCCTGCTGCTTATTTCTAGGAAACACGTGATGCATTTGTTGTTTGTATTTTTATTTTATATTTTAGCCTATGAGGTACAGCAGCACTAGACAGAGAGTAGTTATTACACTAAAAAGCAACAGTTCTGGACCAGGCTCAGTCTTTGACTAGATAGAGTATTCCAATGATTCCCAAAATGTTACATCAGTCTTTGAAACTTGGGGGCTGGCACAATGGATTTAGTAATACTGTCTGCAGGGGGGCTTGCACAATGTGTTTGGTATTGTCTGCAGGGAAACTGACACAATAATGGTGCCTGCAGGGGCTAGTACAATGACTTTGGTAGTCTTGTCTGTGGGGCAGGCTAGCACATTATGTTTAGTAGTAGTGTCTATGGTTGGTTGGCACAATCTGTTTAGTAGTATTGTCTGCAGGGGTGGCTGGCACAATGTGTTGATAGTATTAGTGTCTGCAGGAGGCTGGCATTGCTACATGCAAATAATTTATTTACTTATTTATACTTAATGAAATGTGTGTGTGTGTGTGTGTGTGTGTGTGTGTGTGTGTGTGTGTGTGTGTGTGTGTGTGTGTGTGTGTGTGTGTGTACATTCACACATACCCCCCCCACCTGCAGGCATGCATGGAAGTAAACAATAAAAGGTTATCGTGGACTGTGTTTTTTAATGCAGAAGAATTATTGTTCACATCACATTGCAGAGAAATTGCTCACAAGAACAATGTGGTAATTACTCACAAGAACAATGTGGTAAAAAGATGCCTAGACAGTTCCAATAGTAGTAACAGCAATGGATCTAATAAGAAGAGCATTCTTGCCTAACATCAAAGACTGAAACATTAATCGTATCCTGACTTAAGAATTGGGTCTGTTCCCTTCATGGTATTAGAAACCCAAAAGACTTGGAGAAATTAAACCCAGAGAAAGCATATCTCTCAAACTCTTAGAGGAAAAAATCTGGACAAAGCCATAAATAATGGGGGGACAAAGGCCCTAAAACAGGTACAGTTTTTAAATATTGCTCAAACAAACTTAGAAAGTTGATAGAAAACAGATTTTGCATTAGTATGAAATTTATAAAGGATATAAAGTTTAAAACTCAAATTTCTGTCATTATTTTCTGAATGCAGTCCTCAATGATTTGCCCAAAAAACACAATTTTTGGAGAAACAGACCAAAAATATGAGGCAAAAATCTGGATAGTTGAGAGGTATGGAAATTGTTTCTGAAGTTATTTAAGGATGTTAATGACTATTGTCATTTAAGGATTTGGAATGAATGTTTCTTTGTAAATGAAGTGCTGCCTGATTATTGGGATATGAGTGACACTTCTGTCTGATTTTTTTTAAAACTGATTTATTATAATAGTGTTGATAAATATATAGACTGTATTTTGGAGCAGTCTTTAAAGAAATTTCCACTGTTGCCCTTTTTTCCTTTTCTTTCACCCCATCTGGAGGAACATGCTACACAATTGCTGATAGATGCTTCAAGAAGTTCCAGGAGGAAGGTTAGGTTATGGTGTACTTTGAGGTTTGGGTCATGGCATGTTTCAGTTGTAAAGAGGATGATTGTGGTGTTTCTTTGCAATGAACACTACTGCGTTTTGAAGTTCCACAAATGAGGTGGTGATGGGAAGAATTACTGAGCAAGGACAGACTCATAAATTGCTGATGCATGAATCTGATACTGCTACATGAAGTTGTTGAGGGAGTTGTTATGCTGCTTTATTTTCCCGAGGACCAGTAGCTGTGGTTTAGCAGAGACCTTCAAGATCTCCCTCATTTGATGTTGAATGGACACCAGAGAACTAATTGTTCAATATGTGTGACTATTCCCAAGTGAGGCTCTTCCAGTCAGTTATTAATATTTTACCTTCCAGGTTTTATACCTATTGACAAGAGCTTTATAGAGCCCTGCTCAAATATACAGAGGCAGCATAACTATGCACTGAAAGGACTGTGATGTTTTGCAACTAACTGATTAGCTGGTATCTGCTGGGTTACCATCAGCTTTACGATGGTATCTTGAAGGCAATTCATATTCAGGACAAACTTTCAGCACTTGTAATGTGATTCATATTTCACTAGTAGTTTAGCTGTTTAGCAGATTTATTTGGTCATTTATGTCTTTAGCAAATATGAATCTTATTTACTTATTAACCAGGATGGTAGAATAACCTTAAAATGTACTAATTTCAGCTATGGCTCAGGCCAAAGGCATAATGCAATAAAGGCAGACAAATAATAGTCAAATAAATAAGCAAACTGTTCCAGAAAGTCAGTGTATGTACAAATGATACAATGTACCCATGAGAAAGCTGTGTAAAAAGTATTATTCCTATGCAAACTAATTTATCAATTCCAGTATTATTTGCTTATTTATAATTAGATTGGCACATTATACATATAATTTAGAATTTGTGTTTATTGTGTGCTTTAATATGCAGAGTACTTGTTTATAAATATAATCCTGTAATTAAAATCAGGTAGTATTTCAGCTGGTGATGGAAAAGGTACTGAACAATAGCTAACACAAGATCATTTGTTGACTGTTAAAGGGCTAAATAATGCAGCTAAGAGATCCCAATGCAGCTTGTATTTTTAAAAATCAAAACTTTACTGACTGCCTACTAGAGGAAATTAAAATATCAGATTTCTTTTTCCTAACTGTCAATAAATCCACCTTCAGGAAAGATATGGCAACACTGTACTCTAATTGCTGTCAATAGACCAGTCATCATATCCTTAAGACCCTTCACCAGTCCAGTTTTCACTGACACATCAAACTGAGTAAGGGGGGTATAGTGTGCCTCAGTGTATACATTTATGTAAGAATGATTGCATCTTCTCTTAGAAAGGGTCTATATTAGAACATCGAGGTTTAAAACGTTCGAATGTTCTAATATCGAAACCTACGGAGTGAAAGCTGAAAATATCGAAACAACAGAAACTCGAATTCTTTCCTAGGGAAAGATTTTGGTTGTCCATTTCTGTTGCGTCGGTATTTTCAGCACTGTGGTGGAAAGTTATGGGTCAGGTTCAGGTAAGTGTGCGATTGTGTGGATGTGAGGGTTAGGTGAGTTAGGGTTAGGGCGCGGGTTAGGTATGCGTGCGATTGTGTGGATATGAGGATTAGGGTGGGTTAGGTGAATTAGGGTTAGGGAGCGGGTGAGGTGAGTGTGCGATAGTGACAGACCTTAGGGTTAGGGTTTGGGTTAAGGTAAGTGGATAGTTAGTGGTGTGTGTATAGTTCAGTGTAGGGTTAGTTGTGAGATTTTAGGTGTATGTGTGTGGATTCCTGTTTGTTTGGTGTGCTTGTGTTGTGTATGTGTTTTGGAACAGCGATATTTTTCACTAGGAAAAAATCGCTGTTCTGACAGTTCGAGATTGTAAGCTTTCGCTTACATAGGGTCAATTAATCACCTTTCGCTTCTTTAAGCGGTCGGTGATCTAATATAGACCCGTTAGAAACACTACTTGATCCATCCACTTGCCAAACAAACAACTATTAAGACCACTGAAACAGATATAAATCTCCTACTGTTTATTTAAATTCAAAGAGGTCAAAACAAAAACAATAAATGCTTGATTTCTTTAGGGTACCACATCAGTTGTCCAGTTCTGACTCGGATATGTTGTTTGAGATAGTTGCAGTGGGAGGAGGACTACATGATCTGCATGGAAGCCAGGCCATATTCTAAGCTGCTTAGATCAAAGCTATATACTTATCACAGGGACAATGTTTGCTTGCTTGTTTATTTTATTTATGTTGAACATGAGCACTAACTGAACAAAGGTGAGTATGTAATTTGTTTGACAAATAATATACTGTGATATTTAATACTGATGCATAAGTTTAATTAGAAGTCACTTTTGTTATAGCTGGATTTGTTGACTGTGCTGCTGCGTATATTTATAGCTATATATATATATATATATATATATATATATATATATATATATATTTTTTTTTTTTTTTTAACTTAAGGAATAATTACTAGAGTGTACATGTGAAATGTCTTTTATTGTTGTAGCTTCCTGAGCAGGTGTTAGCTTGCTAAATAATGTAGCCTTTTGGCCTGGGAACCCCAGGCTAAGTGTCAAAAAATGATGTAATGTGTATACTGGGAAACACATGTGTGAAAAGTGATGTAATCTGGGAAGGCCCAGCAGAAATGTTTGTTAGTGATTTTCAAAACTATTGCTCAGAGAGAGACTGTAAGCATTTTTGTCGTGAACATCCAACTCATGGCACTGCCTGTTTTCTTATGTAAGTTATCTTAGAAGTGTGTTTTCTTGTAGAAATAGCTAGGACTATAACGTTTAGACTAAGTGTTTTTCTTTGATGTCAGAACTGTACTACTGATTTATTTTAAGTATTTCTGTGTGTGATCTCTGAACTCTTGACTAGCACTGACTGTGTAGTAGAAAGTATTGTCTTTTGGTTTTAATTTTTTATTATTAAATATTTTAAGACCTTTTAACTGTGGCTGGTTTGTGTAGAGATAAGTTAAGCTCTAAGAGTACATTGCATGTATACAAGGATCCTGTACCAAGCCACTCTAATAAGCCTTGAGACTATTTAGTTACATCAACCAATTGGATAATAATATTGCACAGTAATAATTGGACACCCTTTTAAGGGCCTTTGGGTAGCTGATAATATTAGCTGGGTGGTGGCAGCTGGTACTACTGTATAGTCTGGGTAAAAGGGGCACAGCTGGAGAAACTGTGCCAGCCTTCCCCAGAAGTGTCTGTGTGGTTGTATAAATGTATCTCAATGTGGGTGTGTCAGCTACTTGGGCAGGGGCACGAAGCACTGGTTAGACAGAGAGGGTGCTGGAGATTTTAGCTTGCCCAGCTAGGCTGAGATCTGGACCCTATAGCTGTGCCAGTGGGAAGTCTTATTGGGACCTGGAGTGCAAGGGAGCGACCAGCCCCGGACTGACTGTAATATCTGTGTGCTATTAATGGAAATTGCACTTTACTGTGTGTATTTGTTATCCTTTCCTCATATATAATATGGGTGTTAGTGGTGAAGATTAAGGCTCCTTGATTGCTGGGCCAGGGCACAGGCATCACACTTGTCTATAAATTTAGTCCTGTAATTAAAATCAGGTAGTATTTCAGCTAGTGATGCAAAAGGTACTGAACAATAGCTAACACAAGATCATTTGTTGACTGTTAAAGGGCTAAATAATGCAGCTAAGAGATCTCAACGCAGCTTGCAGTTTTAAAAATCAAAACTTTACTGACTACCTACTAGAGGAAATTAAAATATCAGATTTCTTTTTCCTAACTGTCAGTAAATCCACCTTCAGGAATGATATGGCAACACTGTGCTCTAATTCCCGTCAATAGACCAGTCATCATATCCTTAAGGCCCTTCACCAGTCCAGTTTTCACTGACCCATCAAACTGTGTAAGGGGGGGTATAGTGTGCCTCAGTGTATAAATTTATGTAAGAATGATTGCATCTTGTGTTAGAAACAGTACTTGATCCATCCACTTGCCAAACAAACAATTATTAAGACCACTGAAACAGATATAAATCTCCTACTGTTTATTTAAATTCGAAGAGGTCAAACAAAAACAATAAATACTTGATTTATTTAGGGTACTACATCAGTGGTCCAGTTCTGACTCAGATATGTTGTTTGAGATGGTTGCAGTGGGAGGAGGACTACATGATCTGCATGGAAGGCAGACCATATTCTAAGCTGCTTAGATCCAAGCTATATACCTATCACAAGGACAATGTTTGCTTGTTTGTTTCTTTTATTTATGTTGAACATGAGCACTAATTGAACAAAGGTGCGTATGTAATTTATTTGACAATTAATGTACTGTGGTACTTAATACTGATGCAGTAACAGAGAAGTTAAGCTGGATTTGTTGACTTTGCTGCTGCATATATTTATAACTCTCTCTCTCTCTCTCTCTCTATATATATATATATATATATATATATATATATATATATATATATATATATATATATATACTGGGTTCTTTTTCCTTTGTGATTATGGCTAGGTTAAGTGCTGTACTGAAAGTGAGTGGTTTAGTGGATTACACAGTATTGTTAGTACAAATGTTAAAGTGTACATACGTAAAGGTGTTTATGTTTTAATTTTTATTTATTATTTGTTCACCTGAAAAGTACGACTTGGAACAAAACAATTTTCAGTGGAGACCCATGGAGAAACACTCCAGATGCATGTCTTTGTAATGTGGGAGGAGACTGGAGTACCTGGAGGAAACCCACATGAATGCAGGGAGCACCCCAGCCAAGAATCGAACTGGAGAACCTCTTGCTGTGAGGTGACAGTACAAATCACTGCACCACTGCACCATCCGTGTTTATGTTCTCCTTATGGTTGTGAGTATGTGGAGTCAATATTTTTAAAAGGAGTGTTGGGTTACTTGTTCCCAGAAAAACATTGTTTTGATGTTTTTTTTTTTTGGGGGGGGTTGTTTATTGCATTTATTTGGTATAAATTGTATTTCGTATTTTTGTTTTGTGGTGTTTGGGTTTTCTCTTATTATTAATTTACTGTTTAGAGATGAGTCTGAACAGAGTATATTAAGAGTGAAAGCCCAGGGAGCAAATTTCTAGATGTACATGAAGTACTAACAGAAATCAACATTGTCAATGTAATTTCCATATATTCCTGTCATATTCCTAGCTAGAAAGGCAACTGAATAGAAAAAAAATAGTATGCACTCCAACAATGCACGAAATTTTGTAAGGAAATACTACACCACCCATAATAACAGACACTATTTTTATTCTGGTGTTACTGTCACTTTTTAAGTGAGCCCCACCTTTGCTGATGAAATCATGTATAGGTCTGGTCAGAATGATAGTCTGCATAAACCTGCAGCATCAAGTTATAAGCTGCTCATGACCATCACACTAGACTACCTAATTTGCTTGAAAGACTAGGCAAAGGATAGAGTCTTGGGGCTTAATGGCCTTTCTTGTGATGTCTGTAAAACATATGGTGATATATTTTCCTCACTGAAAAAAGAGTAATCTCACATTCCAGAACAAATCAGTTTATACCATATATTCATAACAAAAATAGTTGCCCAAAGGGTGCAGACATCCCAAGGATCCAAAGTTGCAGCCAAATGACCAAAAATGCTGAGGAGAGAGAGAGAGAGCCATTCAAAGCTAAGGAAATATCTGGAACCCCATGCCTCTTCCTCACAAAACCAGTATAAAATAAAAATAAATGATTTAGATATAATGGAGTCAAAAAGATTTGATGAAAGTGCTCATCTTTGTCAATAAAGATGTAGAAACAACATTTAGCTTCCTAGCATTTTGACTGTACTGAATTAACTCTGCTGAGGATGCCAACACATTTTAATTAAGACAGAACCACACTTTGTCCAGAAAAAGGAATATAAGGCTATTTCTTAGGTGAGAGCTAGCTGATTTGGATGAGTGCTTCATCTTAGTTGCAGCACTCATTATCCTTCACCTTTGCTGATTATATTTTCTTTCTGTGCTGATAAGCTAAATATATATTTAGAACTGAAACTAGGGAGTGACCTAATTTTTGTCTTTGTCTTTGCTTAGGAGATACGTGATATATTTGTGAAGGTTTACTTTTTTAATTCTGCCTTTGTACTAGTTTAGAATAGTTAGGTCCAGTACAGCTTCAGTAAGACACAGCTAGGATATCTATTTAGTTGCAGAACAAATTATTTTAAGTATTCTGTCTGTTTAATTATTAGTTCTGTTTTCTCTGTGCACTTTCCTGACCTCTGCATGCTTAATTTTTTTTTATCAGCACTGTTTGCCTTCTTTTTTAAGTAACATTTTATTGATTCACTTGTAAGAACTTGTAAATGGTATTTATTATCTGAAAATGCAGGCTATCATTATTTCACACTGCAAGTTGATAAAACTCTGGTACCCACCACCATTAGTCAGATAACTTAAGCATATTACCAATGAATATTCATTTCTGTAATTTATATTTGGCTAAGTCAAGAGTGACAGAAATCTAGTGTGTGTAGTCTCTAACCATATCCAAAGTGGTGGTAGTATTATCATGCCAGGATGAAAGCTATGGGGATTGGAGAATTCTGCCAGACTTCTGTGGGAAGTGTGTGTGTGTGTGTGTGTGTGTGTGTGTGTGTGTGTGTGTGTGTGTGTGTGTGTGTGTGTGTGTGTGTGTGTGTGTGCGCGTGCGCTCCCATGAGTGTGTGTGTATCTCTATGCATAGAGAGATATGTGTGTGTGTGTGTGTGTGTGTGTGTGTGTGTGTGTGTGTGTGTGTGTGTGTGTGTGTGTGTGTGCTCCCATGTGTGTACCTCTATCTATAGAGAGATATGTGTGTGTGTGTGTGTGTGTGTGTGTGTGTGTGTGTGTGTGTGTGTGTGTGTGTGTGTGTGTGTGTTTTATATAAAAATTTGTTTAAAAAACAGTTAACATGAGTAAGAGGTTCTGGAAGACTCTGTGGTTCACAGAGAAAGAAAGTAGTGAGAAAGGGGCCTAGGGTGATAAGTGAAAGATGAGGCTCTGTAAGTGATCAGTGATTAGTCCTAATATATTTGTGGGTCTTGCAAGCGCATAGCCAGGACAGGAATTTGTATTCCTTTTATGCTCTTGGGGCTAGTTTGCATTTGTTGAATTGATTATTGAATCAGACTTGTGTGCACTTTAACCTGGTGGATACTATGGTTTGGCTTGAGATACAATCCCTTGGGTAGTGTCAAACCCTTTTGGGACAGAGGAGCAGATCTGAGGACTACAGCCCATATCCTTCACATACCCATATGGCATTTAGGTAGGAAGATGTGTTTTATTGAAGATCCAATGATCACAGCCTCTGTCCTTTCCATACCCAGATGGAATTTGGGTTGGCTGACATGTGTTTTCAAACCTCTGTCAATGCTAGTTATTTGTCACAAATTGGTGATACTGAGAGTCTGATGAAATTGCATTATCAACTTACTTGATGATAATTATCTTTTATTTCTCAATACCAGTCAGAATCTTCAAGATTATGTCCTCTAAACCCAGCTGCTATGCATTACATTGCCTGAAATATATACAGTTCTTTAGAGCATCATGGTATATTTCTTAAAACTATTCATACATCCTACTACTACTTTGTTCTTCTACATATGCCAATGAAGCTATATATTAACAAATTCAGGCCATGAGAGTTTTTTTGGCTTCCCTGGCTTCCCTTGAGTCCAAGTCATCCATTAGCTAAACAACATTAGGTATACATGGCATTTCATTTCCATTGTCTAGTCATTGTTTTTTTCTTTCCATCCATCATCATGATAAACAGTCTTTCTCGTTTTAATAAATTGTGCTTGCTTGTCATGCTCCACCAAAAGCAAAGTGTGTAATTTTGTAATTTATTTTATTTATTTGCATGTGTTTTTCATTGTGGTAATGGACTGATCCATGAGAGACTATTTCAACCCCAAACCAAGAAATTAAGTCAGTCAGTCAAGAAAGATTGTTTGTAATAGTACAGTGCAATTAAAGAATAACAGAAATAATAAAACATAATTAAATAAGAATAAAAAAAATTAACAAAAACCTATTATATATGGCTATAATACAGCTGTACAAGGAGGGGGAGGAGTCACAGTTTGGATACAAGGGTAAGTAACAAAGGGTGGGAGTAATGTTGCTGGTGGACAAAAAAGCAATTACTACAAAAATGGAAATCAAAATCTGAACCATAGCTGATGTATTGAATGTTGTAAAGGAAATAAAAGAAATGGATGTGGGATTTTTAGAAAAAGAAACAAGCAAACTACACAGAAATAAATGGAATTTTTCGGAACAATGCATACAGAGTAATATTCAAAAGGAGAAGTAAAATTTAAGGCAAAGCAGGACTTAAGCAACTTATATAATGAAGAAATGAATATTAACTGTGAAAAAGGAAAACATGTACAGTGCTTGAAACTGAAAACTATTTATAATGGGTTGTTTTCTTTTAATGTATCTGTACCCATGTCATTAGTTGAGATTTTAATAAAGTTTTTTTTTTTAAAGGTAATTGCATAAAAGATAGACTAAGCTTTTTCCACCACTTTGGCATAGCTTTCAAATGTCTCTGATTTTACAGAATTTCTCTAATTTTACCTTGTATTTTCTATCTCTATCTATTGTGTGTTTTCTGCATCACAAATAACGACAGGCGTTTGAGTTTCAGAGCTGCTCTCCTTCACAAAATGCATACTACTACAAAACCTGGCATTGTAGAAACTGTTTAAATATTTAAATGATAGTAATGTCAGAAGTCTGTCCTTGATTTTGGGCCTTCATCCCCATTTGTTTTTTTTTGGGGGGGGGGGGGTTATCTGTGATTTTTTAAACACCTTTATTAAATTATCATTTAAGACACAGTCACTCATAGAGTGAACATAAAGTTTGTTAAGCAGTGCTTTTTGGTCAGTTTTGATATGTACAATGTATGAATGGAGTAACATAGACAGGATCTCACCAAGAATGGAGTAACACAGACAGGATCTTATCAAGTTGGAAACAAAGACGTAAATTTTTTGATGGCCTGTGAAGTTAAGGGGTACAAGCTAAATATGGTAAATGACAATCTGGAGGCACAAGGATGTATTGGTAATGCTGCAAATTATATTTTACCATTTTATTTTTGCTGTATTTATTTATTACCATTTCCTTTGTTTAAACCTTTACACATTTGCTAGAAAGAGTCTAGGACATTCATAACTGGGAAAGAGTGTCAGCAGAAAATGCAGATCATAAGTATATTGGATAACATTATTGTATTTCATTTTACATTGTTTACCAGTGTAGTATGGTGATCACTTCTGATCATTTGCAGGTATTGCCCAGGTAAAATGATTCTCAAAGAAGGAGAAAGTGGGAAAGAAAAGGAATAAGCAGTAGATATCAAAAGCTGAACAGAAAGTAATGATATATATATATATATATATATATATATATATATATATATATATATATATATATAAACAAAAAATGTACAGTAGCAATGAATAGATGTAACACTTATGAGAGATATGCACATTTTACACTTTTACACAATTATATTTCAGGTTTCTATTTTGGTAGAAATGCTGTGGAGTAATGAGAGTCAGGATATGGGAGGGTGGGGAGGCATAGCTAAGAGGTGTTAGTAGCTGAGAGAGAGTAACACTAGAGGTTGAGAGGCCTGTACATGATGTGACCTTCTTTGTGGCAAGTACAGTTTGATTTGGTGCGGAGGATTTTTTTAAGTTCAGTTCTAAAGTTGGGGAAGGGGATTGCAATTCCTTTAGGTAGTGGAAGGGATTCCCATTGTTTAGGAGCAAGGATGGAGGAGTGGTTGGTGCAGTGCATCCAGTTTATGGGGTTTGAAGAGGGAGGGTGGTTATTGGTAGAAATATCTTGAGGCTGTAGTGTGAGTGTTTGGTATAACATTTGACATCTAGTGATGGAAATGAGTTAGGCTGGAAAAATTTGAAGATGAGAGAGCTTAGTAACAGGACTACCCTGTGCCACATTGGGAGACATTTGGCTTTTTGAGGTTGAGGCAGTGGTGCTCATGAGAGAGTGAGTTAGTGATAGCAGCAGATATTGTTTTCAATAGTTTGGAGCGTGGAGTTCTTTATTGAGGCCATGAATATTATGAGTAGTCCATGTTCAAGATGGCCCAGAAGGACTCTCTGCCTATAGCCGCTATACTGAGTTGGATAGGTATGGTGAAATTTTCTAGCCCAGAAGAAAAGTGAGTTAACTTTTGCAAGTGATTTTTCAGTGTGGGTATGGAATGTTAATGTTAGCTACAAACTGAAGTATTTGAAGGAGCTGGTTGTTTCTATTGGTGTGCCAGAAAGGGTAGCTATACTGTGTGACTTTGGTGCTTTTTTTTTTACGTTTTTGAATGGTGTCAAATAACATGGTTTTTATGATATTAGTTTGAAGTTAATGAGGCACCAATTAAGGGAGTTGTGGTATTTTTGCAGTTGTGTTTTGACTGTAGAGTTGTTGTTGGTGGATCCAAAGATTAACACGTCACCACCATAAAGGATACGTTGTAGAGCAGGAAGATCATGAGGTAGTCTATTAATTAAAATGGAGAAGAGAAGAGCTAGAATAGAACACTGAGGTACTCCAACTGAAAGAGGTGTAGGCTGAGAGAAAGAAAATCCTTATTTAACTTTGAAGGCTCTTGTCTCTCATTTATCTAAGGATAGTCCAAGTACAAAGAAGACAATCTGGCAGCACAATCTGACAAGGGGGCATGGTGTCAAAAATAGTTTATGGCATAGTCTTAGCAGAACCCGTAATCATAATAACTGGAGAACTGGCCATTGTCTTGGTTGTATGTGGTCCTTTATATAACATGATGGAATGGGAGACTGTGTCAAAAGCTTTTTCCTGAGGTTAATCAATAATGCCATTCATTACAGTTTTATATCTTAGGGATGTTATTATATATAACCATCTCTGTCTTGATATAACAAATAGTATAGCCAATTTTAGAACAACTGATCTGTTTATATCAGGTAATAAAATAAGATATAGGTTCATTTCTCAGCACCTCTGATTACTTGTTGAGCAATGTGGCTCCACACTGGCCTTTAAACATAGCGTAGATGATTGGATGGTTGTCATCAAATAGTCTTCAGGTCTGACAGGCCTTGCTGACATAAAGTTTTGGTAGAGCCTGAGGATGGTTATTGGCAAGACAGACATAGCCTTTGGTTGAATAGCATTGTATTTCCGATAATTCTTCTGAGTAACAAAAATTTTATATTTTCTTTCTGCACCGAACAGCATTAGAGAAAGGAATCCTTTTAACAGCTTTTACCAAAAATCTCAAAATATTATCAAACAGATTTTGTCTGTTTATTGCAATGGCCCCCATATAGGAACACTATTGCATTACATTACAAAATATAAAATAGTTTCCCATTAAACAAAGAACTGAACAACAAGATCTCTTTTCTTCAAGCTCCATAGCCTAGAAGCCTTCCCTCCCCCTTTCTTCCAAACTCAAGATATGATCACTATATACCTATCCCCCAAAATCCTCATACTAAATTACAATGTGTGTATCATATTTTTTCTGCCTTTGGCCCAAATTTCTGGGAAGACTTAGCCCTGCCATAAGAACATTAACCACCTGCACTACATTTCATACTAGTTAATAAAGCACATATTCTTTAAAAGCCCAAAGTGCAAATACTTTACTGTACATTAATAATTTGTGTCTCACCTTCTCTCTTTATTTTTCATTTCTTTAATATGTCATCAGTGCTCCAAAAAATTGTGACTTTGCATTTACTGTTAATACTTATATGTATTATAGATATATGGCCATTCAACAACCATTCTTATTCTGTATTTGTACTTTTTTCATGGTATTCATTTTATTAATGTACATGTGTTATTTGTAATAATTCCTATATTTGTTCATAATTGTATATCTTCTTCTTCTTCTACTTTCTACTATACACAGAGGTCACCACAGAGAAACAACGGTTTGCAGAATGATTGGCAGTGGAGTTTTACAGTGTTGAGTTGCCAGCCTACAGCACAACCTTCCATAGAAGGCACACACATGCACTAACTCACACCTAGGGCCAATTTAGAGAGTCCAGTCCACCTACAGTATGTCTTTGGGTTGTAGGAGGAAACCAGAGCATCTTTATAACTGTATATATTTCACACAGTTATTATTTTCTCTCACATATATTCCTGTGCTCTGCCTTTGCAACCTCTCAGGCTAAGCATAAGGTTGATCTACTGTGTTAAATAAATAACAAATAAGTAAAGAAATGCCAGTATTTGGGCTTTCACCTTGTACCACTCAAATCTGACTGATATATGCTTTGGTCTCCCTCCAGCAACAATCCAACCCAGCATGTTAATTCTGTTGACCCACTCAGCCTTGTCTGCAACCAGTTTGTTTTGAATATATTTTCCCCTCATAATGCTTTATTTTCTGAAGTTATTCAAACAAACATCACTTTCATTCTTCACGTCCCCATTACAATAAAACACATCTGCACCGGCATGAATGTTCAATTCAGAAAACATTTTTACTAAGTCCAATTTAACCAGTTGCAAGTCAGTGATTTGTCCTGATCCCCAAACTATATTATTATACTTTCCTTGGCATTGCTGTAAGTTAAGACTCTATGTGAATGTTAGAGGCTGTTTTTCTGTATTTTGTGACAGATGTACTCTTTTAGTAAGAATGTGATTTCAATAGATAGTAGAATTCTAGTTGATGTATTTTGAGAGCTACAGGCTGTAATAACTTGTGATGCATTGTGAAATGTTCCATCTATTCACTGTATAAAATGACAGCTCAAGTCACACTCAAATGTCAGAAAGTCAGCTCACAATGTTCCAGCTATAATCTGCATAAAAGAGACCTGAATGGGATATTATACAATTCTGTGAAGTAACTAAGATTAAAAATATCAAATGTTTATTAAACAGCATTTTGATTCTCCAGTCCAACTACAGTGTACCTTAGAAAACGCAGCTGTTCACATCATATGCTCTCATGAAGTTTTCATTTCTAAACTGACAAATTGTGTTTATTTGTGTGTGTGTGTGTGTGTGTGTGTGTGTGTGTGTGTGTGTGTGTGTGTGTGTGTGTGTGTGTGTGTGTGTGTGTGTGTGTGGTGTATATATCATATGCACTTGCATCTGAATTACTTCATCTATTTTTAAGTCATTAAACCAACATATTCCAAAAATAGATACAAAAAGACACCCATGATATCTGAGCTGGAAAAAAAAGACTGCAAGGGGAATGAGAACATAAGACTTCAATCAATATCGCAGTCAGGTCAGTGACTTTTTTGTTAAGTGTGGGTCACTGACATCTCAATAAGTGCTGATAGCAAAGCCTGTACACTTTCCAAACACTTTCAGAAGAAACATCAGTATACCATGATGTAACTGAAGTAAATATTACTAGAAAGGAGGGAATTTTAAGGCCTAATCAGAATTCCCAGCTGACTTATGAAAAAAGGTTTGTGCTCTGCACACTGACTTAGACGCTGTACTCAGCATCTCTTAGGGAAACTCTGCAGTGCAGTTAATGTATTTGACATTTCAGGACAACAGTAAATTTAAAAAATATATTGCAAAATAGAAAATAATGTAATTGACATGCTTATCATTTTGCTGCTGTGATAGTCATATGCACTGCATTAATATAGATTCATAAGTATGTACTAAGCAGTCAGTCTGCAGACCATTACAAACTAGCCAAAAACCCTTATTCAGCAGTTCCCTTCTGCCGAAAAAAGAGCAAGACAAAAATAGACCTGGGGAGATTTTGAAACTGCCCAACCAAATTTATAGATTACTTTGAAGATAAGAAGGGTGCTACTCTGCTTGACAATGCAATGGAAGTTTGTTCCAGAGGTGAGGTATACATTGGAATATAAATCTATCATACCAGGTCTTATATTTATTTGTTGATGAAGGTTTAACTCCTTTAACTGTGTATTTCAGGTGTCATTTATTCTACGAAGGAAAGATATGGATCTTTCATGGCTTTAAAATCTAGAAACAGATCTCCACACAGGAGTCTAAAAGAGACAGAGTACCAAGAAAGGGCTGCCAGTTTTTCCAATGAGAAATTAATGACGCTGAAGATGCAGGACCTTCCTCTGGCAAAACCAAGATGCAGGACTTTCCTTTGGCAAAGCCAAATTGACAAGAGCAGAAGCATAGCTAGGGCTGGGTGAGAGGGGCAAATGCCCCAGGTGCAAAGTGTTGGGGGGTGAGATCAGCCAATCCTGATCTCTAATTCAGTACCGGCTTTTAAAAGCTTTTAAAATGAAGGAGGGGCAGGACACACAAACAGGACCTAAATGGCTGGACAGGAGGGAGTAGAGAGTGTGTTGTGCATCTGGCCCTCTAGTTGGTGTACAAGTTGAAGGATTGGCTATTTTTTGCTCTTCAATGGAAGAGTGTGGGGGTGAATACAGTAAAGTTTTAAGAGCTGAGGGGGGTGGGGTTCTGGTTCATGGTACTAGCGCAGGGTGCTGGTTGAGGCAGTAATGCTTCTGGATGAGAGTTTAGAGTTAAGAGATTTTCAAACCTTAATTAGGTTTGATATAATATGTACCACAGTTTTACATACAAAGCTAGTGAGACTAATAGATCTATAGTTATGAAGGTTCGTGGTTGGGCCACCCTTGTGTAATGACATTACAGTGTCTGTTTTCTAGACTTAAGAAACTGAAAATATTGGTAGAATCTCTTCATCAGTCCACTGGTCATCTCCCTGGCCATCTTGTTTTACAGTAAAACATTATGAAATATCCCATCTTGTTTTATTCCACTGCCCCTGTGTTTTATAGGTTACAATTTATTTTCCAGTTTCTTCTTTCTCCAAGAAATATCCTGTTATACTTATTCATTTTTGGCACAGACATTATTTTCTATGTGGGGTCTTGCCTCCTTGGCTTCTACTTCTGCATGTAGTGCCTTTTTGGCAATTCTTTGTGAACAAAACAATGATCTGTTAGCCACTTACTACCATGACAGATATTTGCAGGTGAATTGTATGACGAAAATCTATTGCAATACAGAAGTTGCAGGCAAATTGCAGTCTGTAATGTGCACACAGCCATTGAGGTCTAACATTGGAAGAGGCAGGGAACTGCAATGCAGAATATATGAGCACATGCATTATATTAACATTGAAAATAGTACTAAAGCTTTATTTAGGCATTCTGCAATGTGTGTGAATTTGGCTGGACACAATTTTACTGTGATTAATTTTGTACCCCTATACCAGCAGGAGACTTGATTCTGGTGATGAACTTGTTTTGAGAAAATATTGCTGGCAAGTAAGATTAAATGCCTGTAGTTACTCTGGAATTAATGACAAAGAAAATTTCAAAATTGCCTTGACAGAAAGAAAACTGAGATATTTAAATACACAGTTTCTATCATTTGCGTTTTATCACATGATATCTCGATTTCACTTTATGTACGGAGCTTGGTTTTAAGTTTTCCCAGCTAGTATGAAGAAGTCTATTGTTGGAAGAAAGTGCTCACTGTGGAAGAAGAATAACATATGTCTTTTAAAGCCAATGATTTTTATTTTGGGCTTTACTAGGAGAATTTGTTGTCTATTCCAGTCAAATGGTAACAACAAGATCACTCACTCCTTAGAGATTTATTAGTATATAGTACAGAAGCACCAATTTTATACAATTATAATACATAAAATCCTACCTAACCTAATAAACAGACTGGATTCTAGAACAACTAGGGGCTCACTGGGCAGTATGTCACTGGTCCATGTAGACTACATCCTGAAAAAGTTCCAAGGTCAGTCCAAGTATGCTTTTATAGTTTAAATGTTGCACCACTAAGTACTTTCTGTACTTATTTTTGCCAAGGTAAATTCCAAATAACAAAACACTATGAGTCAAATATGAAGTTTTGCTCTTTTTATGTGTTTTGCTGAATATTTAAAGTTTTACTACATGATGACATTTGATAAAAGTCTTCCATTTAGCTGTGTTGCTGATATGGACAGTCTTCCTTGTTTGTTTGGTTCTTAGAGCTGTACCCAGTTGGTGCCCTGTGCAAGCTATCAACAAGCAGTTAAGAGACAAACAAAATCCTACAAAACGGAGGACCAAAAAAGTCCCCACCTATAGGCAAATAACTGTTAAATTTCTACATGCTAACTCTTTGATATCTTTATTACACTGCCTGTGTGAAACAGCTTTCATAAACTGTAGCAAAGAGCTTTACTAGTTATAGTTCCTAACACACAATGTAAGCAATCTTTGGAATCTGTTTAAATGATTGTTAATACTACTTGCAGTCTGTAGGACAGATCAGCACTCATGCCCAACAACAGCAATTGTGTCATTGTCTTGAATGGGCCAAATGACACCTCTTCTATAGTGCCAGTCCCCAGGACAGCCACCCCCTTTCCATAGCCTAGCTGCTGCTTTGCCTGAAAAATAGACAAAATATAAAGTCCATTAACTGAGCTGAGAGATGTGACTGTTTGAGAAACGAATACACTTATTAGGATCATCAATGTAATATGTACATTAAGTACAACACATAATATACATTTGATATAACAGATGTTTAACTTATTCACATGTAGGGTGCTGGATTCACTATTTAAAGCTTCATTCCTGCAGTCTTAGTTGTGTGGACTACTGTGTTTCATTCAAGTCTACAGTGATTGAAGGGCAGACCACACGTACCATACTTGTTACAATGTAACTTAATTGTGCAACTGAATTTTCATTATTCATTGCTGAGATTAAGAAAGTTAAATGGGAGAAAATTATTTTAAGTGAACATGTAAGGGGAAAGAAAGCTGTTTTACATGGTCAGTTGAAAAGATATTTCTCAAATTTCCTTTGACTGTGATCTCTAAACAATTATTGTCCAGCCTGCTAGCCATCAAGAATGTAACACCTCATTACCTCACTGCCAGCAGTTGTTGGGTTATATGCCAGCCTTGTGATGCTACATTGTTACAGCTAAACTATATACACATACTTCTGTGTTTGAAACATATCCACATTTATGATACTCATCATCCCGTTGGTGATGAGTAGTGGTTGCCTGTAACTGTTTCAGTGCAATATCTGTTCACCATGAAAAAATTATCTATTCTTGCATCATCTTTAAGCAGGTATCAATATTTTGAGTATTTTACTCAGAAAATGTGATCTTTAAGCTCAGTGCATCTATAGAGCAGTACTTTGTAAAACATATACCCCTTCTGAATTACTTTGTGCAGTGCAACTTTATTGTCTAACATATTAGAAGCACATAGTCACACACAGTGTAAGAGACATTTAAAATCATTTATTGTTAGGTTGTGTAGTGTGAAAGATTAAACACTTGCTAAATGCTCCAGTTAGGAGACTAACTATAGTGCAGTAAACATAGCAGGTAGATAAGGCATAGCTATTTTGTAGCAGAATTGCTGGCAATATGTAAAATACAGTCATAATTCGGTATGAGGAAACACTATAGGTAGAGCGCACATGCTCACAGATTTTTCATGATTTTAACATATGAATGGTAAGCATGATTATTTAGCTCATTCAAGTTATTTTCAGTGACCAGTAAACTTAGACACAATAGGGGAAGATGCATTACATTTTTTTTATCCTGATCTAGATTAATTGTAAGACCTTTGAATAGCTTGCAAAACAAAGGAAGTTATGTTCTCAATCATTTCTCCAGTAGCATTTCTTACAACACAAAAAGTCTGTGACTGCAACAGTTTGTTGTGTTAACTTAGCTTCCGAAGCTGTACGATAGATACAAATATGATCAGATAGCCTTAGTTCTAAGTCAAACCCATCCCATGCTAGGCATTAGATAGGCAGGTGTGAAATATAAATATGTCACTATAATAATCAGATCACATGGCTTCATTGTAACACAGGAGAGTAAGAGAAAAAGAGAGTCAGAGGGACAGAGAGAAGCATATTCACTTCCGTAAGATCTATGTATGTCAGTCATAGGATGCAAGTATTATCTTGTATGGACATAGCATTTAGGTTCAACATCTTTAGCTGAGAATGTGGTTATTTTGTTCTGATAAATGGTCCTGAGTTAAATAGGACAAACGTCTTCAATTAACTGCCCAACTAATCTTAGAGACACAGTGACTTAAGCATATTATATTATGTCAGATAAATGTTAACCATAGGATTTATAAAGATCCTCACTGCTCATGTAAACTGCCTACTGCATGTATGTCAATTTATGTGATTGTAAGAAAATGTGATTCAGAGACAGTTATGGCCACAATGAGAAATACTTCATTAGCAGTTCATTAGCACATCCTTGAATCTCCCTTGCTTACCACTAGTACTGTTAGACCTGGTGATAGTGGTTACTTTGATGGCAAAGGCACCCCCGTACACTAATACAAACACACACTCCCATACAGACACAGTCTCACACACACAGACACACACACTCACACACACACACACACACACACACACACACACACACACACACACACACACACAAATACGCACACAAACACACACACATACACATATAAAAAAAGCCCCCACTCAAAGTTGATTGGATTTATTGCCACACTCACTCATTCACACCCACACATACTCACACACACACACACACACACACACACACACACACACACACACACACACACACACACACACACAAACATGCCTTGTGTGACCACCCAGGTAGACACATGCACACACACTTATCTGGCTTCATTTATATCCTGTACCCATACAGACATTCACACACTAACACAACATTCATGCCTGTATAAAGCTTTGTCTATGAAGACCTCTCTGGTTTAAACAATCCTGCCCCTTTTCTGTTATGGGCAGTCTTCTGGGAATGAGGGCAGTGTTTAACTTCCCCCTTTATTAAAATAAATTCTGGACATCTGATGGCTTAGCTTTGTTTTTTTCTACTCTTCTTTAATGCATTGTATTAAGAAAGAACATGCAAGCAGTCCAACTATACTCTTTAGGTGCAGTTTATTTGAAAACTGTGCAGCCTAATATATGCTGCAGCCTAGACATTTACTGAAACCTAATTCTGTCAGCATTCTGTGCACCATGTTGCCTTTCTTTCTATTAAAAAAAAACATAATTGCATTGGTTATTTGGTTATGGCAATTAGTGTAGCACTTATTTTCGATTGCCTTGATTTGAGGTAGATACATTTTCTTTACTCTATGAATCCATACTGAAAGTCATCAAAATATGAGATGCTAACAGCACACCCTATCTACAAACATTGTTAAGTATAAACAGGGGATAATACTTCATAACTAAACATCTGACCACCTATATATATTAGAGGTATGATGTTCTTCACAACAGCTGAAGCTCCTGGATGAATGATGGTCAGGAATTATTTAAAATAGTAAAATACTAGGGTGCCTTTCTAGCACTCTGCAAATAGCTCTGGTAATGGCTCAAGTGTCTGTGAAACTTCATACTCAGTACTCAGCAGTATGGACTCTTGTGAAACATCATTTTAATTCACGTTCATCACTCTGTAATGGTTCAGATTCACAGTCCGTTCTATGTGTATTTGGACTGTACCTGGTGATTATGGTGATTACTTCAACTCACTCTGGTTCTCACTTGATCACTGTGCCCTCTGTAAGTGATACCCATCTCTGTTCCTTCAGTGCAAAGTAAGACTGGACTTGTACGATTAATTACTCACATCTAGGATTCACATGGGATTTCCTCCCATGATATCTTGAAGATACATTAAATTGGTTTCTTGAAATTTTTTTTCTTTGCATGCCTATCATGTTGAAATTTCTGAATGCTGTGTTTGTCGCAGCAAATTCTGGATTCTCTTTGATTAGGTCAGGCCTTGTTCTGGCATATCAGTTCAGGAACAGCTCTATTGTTGTTTAATTAGGTGTATATTAAAGTAAAGCTGTAGCTGGGGTGAGGCGAAGGGGTAGCTGCCACAGGCACATACTGTTAGCAGAATAATCAGCACTATAGAAGAGAAGTCGAGTAATTCCTGCAAAGTCAGAGGTGCAAGAGATTGATCACTGTTGTTAACCACAAGTGCAGCTGCTTAAATGGTTTTAAAGACTATTTGCAGAGCGTGTGTGTGTGTGTGTGTGTGTGTGTGTGTGTGTGTGTGTGTGTGTGTGTGTGTGTGTGTGTGTGTGTGTGTGTGTGTGGGTGTGGGTGTCAGTAGAAAGAAGCTGATATAGCCCTTTGCTACAGTTTCTGTAGGAAAGAAAGAAAAGAACTGCTGAAAACAGTAGCACAGCAGTTTTTCTTTGATCCTCAACTCTGGCGGATGTGAGGGATTGACCAGGATGCTGAATATCACAATTACAGCTCTACATTAAAGCATGGTCCTCTAGTATTATCATTCACACCTGATCTGTATCTGATAATTTCTTCAAGCCATGTTTAAATATACAGATGTACCTTTTTGTTAGACCCTTGGTTCCAAGATGCCATAGTGGTCTATTGGAATGAATCATCTCATCTAGCTTACTAACAACTTCTGATGTGAACTGAATACTGTTATCCATGACTATGTGCTATGATAACCAGTAAGCAGCAAGCACTCCTTTCACTGTAGCTTATGATATTGTCTATTCCATATGAAATCCTGCTACTGATTGCAGATAAACACTCACTACAATATTGACCCTCAGTATTATGCAGATCTGAAACGCAAAGGCAGCTATAAATGGGCTGCTCTCATTTCCCATAATTTACTGGAGTAGAACTAGATGTCAACAGCTTTTGCTGTACTGCTGGACAGACATGCCCTGTTCCTCTGCTATGTTGGGCAAAGCTACCCACAGTAGTATAGTCAAAGGCACAGTCCAATGTTCGATCACTAAAAAAGTTGCCGAGGCCGGTTAATCACCAAAAACACTTTATTCAAAAATAACGACAAGCGCTTTCGTCTCTGTCAGTTCAGAGACTTTATTAAGATAAGAGACAGAACAGGAAGCACACAATATATAAACCCAATGCCAATTAACACCTCTTGCAAGACTGTTACATCAATTAGTCCTGCAGAAGCATTATATATCACCATCCAAAACATTTATTTAAAAGGATTTTTCTCAGAACCGTCCCTACAAGATATATTTGTGATTTGGATGTATTAAATGTATTTTATTACTTTTTCAGCATCTGATCTTATTATGTTGTTCTAGTTTTAATTATATATATTCTTTGTGTGGCTTTATTGCCATACACCATCAGGCTTGCCTTTATTAGTAGGGCTGACTGATGGATTTATCAAACTTTTTATATCTTGTAGGGATGGTGCTTCCTGTTCTGTTCTATGTTAATATAGTGCAATCCCCAGTCATGAGCAGTGAGCACAGCATTTATTATGAGTTACTGTTAGCCATGACAGTGGAAGACTACGTGAACAGCTGTCTGAAGCTAGAGAGAGCTACTAAAGCGGTTGGGCCTAGCTCCCCTTGGGTTGTCTTCTGGAAGATTTTCCTTTACGGTATGATGTGTGTAATTTTGCACTTGACAATATCATGAAGAGATGTTTGCAGCATGAAGAAGAAGAATCATGCATACCTGTTACACAGCTATAAATGAGGAATAAATATATATCAGCTGTGCAGTAACTTGTCTAGTGTTATAACACTGGCTAGATTACCATTTGTGCTACAAATTATGCAACTGAATAAATAAAACCAACTACATTTTCACACACACACACATATATATATATATATATATATATATATATATATATATATATATTTCTCGCTCTGCCTCTCTCTCTCTTTATATATAAATATATACAGAGAAACATATATAGATCTTCTATATGTATGCGCGCATATTCCACACACTTTCCCATTACTCCTCCCTTATTCTGTATATACTCCTAATGTCTAGGAAATATCATTGGCATTATTAAGGTTTATGAATCAAACTAATAACAGGACCACTGATGAATTACTGTATGGCAAGGCTTGTACACTACCTTGTACAATGCTTATAAATTCCTTCCTCCACCTGTTTCCAATTTAACACCCACTTCTTTATCCAGTTACCTCAAAACAAAGAAGGATCACTTCCTTTCACTACAATTAATGAGAATTTTTTTTCTCATTTTCTTGGTACCCAGTAGCTATAATCTGACCTAGTATTTCTAGGCTAATAGGCGCTCTACCAGTATATATTTTGGGACAGATTCCAAAATAGTCATGGATGACATGGAGACCACATCTGCCAAGAGGACCTAGTACCTCAAAGTAACAATGGTTCATCACCCGCCCCGCCCCACCCCCCCAAGTGTGCTTAAGTAAGGGGTGAAAAGGAGATATGTGTACAGAGTAAAAGGTTCTTTGACTTAGTGCCAATGAGTTCAGCTGGAAAGCCCATCATAATGTAGCTTTCAGTGTTTTGGAACCGCATTATGAGTGCAAAGTACACTTTAAATCCAGAAAATCTACATTCAGCATCCAGCACCAGCCAAAAAAACAGATGAATGGCAGATTATAACCAAAAATGTTGACCAAGGTACTCTCGCCCCTTCTTTTTCCACAACCATTTACAAATGCTGATCCTCAACTTCTGCCCCCATACCACATTTAATCATACCGATGACACCTTACTCCATAATGATAACAGCTCCATTGTTACCTTACAGCATCCCGATACTACAGCTAACCATACCAATGACACCTTACTCCATAATGATAACAGCTCCATTGTTACCTTACAGCACCCCCGATACTACAGCTAACCATACCAATGAAACCTTACTCCATAATGATAACAGCTCCATTGTTACCTTTTAGCACCCCCCACACTACAGTTAACCATACCGATGACACCTTACTCCATAATGATAACAGCTCCATTGTTACCTTTCAGCACCCCCCCACACTACAGTTAACCATACCAATGACACCTTACTCCATAATGATAACAGCTCCATTGTTACCTTTCAGCACCCCCAATACTACAGCTAACCATACCAATGACACTTTACTCAATAATGATAACAGCTCCATTGTTACCTTACAGCACCCCCCACATGACAGCTAACCATACCGATGACACATTACTCCATAATGATAACAGCTCCATTGTTACCGTACAGCACCCCCGGTACTATAGTTAACCATACCAATGACACTTTACTCCATAATGATAACAGCTCCATTGTTACCTTACAGCACCCCCACACTACAGTTAACCATATCAATGACACCTTGCTCCATAATGATAACAGCTCCATTGTTACCGTACAGCACCCCCGATACTACAGTTAACCATACCATTGACACTTTACTCCATAATGATAACAGCTCTATTGTTACCTTACAGCACCCCCACACTACAGTTAACCATACCAATGACACCTTACTCCATAATGATAACAGCTCCATTGTTACCTTACAGCACCCCCGATACTACAGTTAACCATACCAATGACACCTTACTCCATAATGATAACAGCTCCACTGTTACCTTCAGCACTCCCGATACTACAGCTAACCATACCAATGACACCTTACTCCATAATGATAACAGCTCCAGTGTTACCTTACAGCACCCCCGATACTACAGCTAACCATATCAGTGACACCTTACTCCATACTGATAACAGCTCCATTGTTACCTAACAGCACCCCACACTTTCCACTAAAGAGAGAACATTCCACAAACTGGCATTGACCATGTGGATTCCCCTACCAAATTAAATACATAACAGTCCAGATCTAGCCACATTTAAATACTTTTTAGTACCATTCAGTGTGGTTGCAGTAACCAGCCACATTGCTAATGTCCTCATTTACCTACTACACCTGATATTTTCATATATCTACATTAATCTTTGTAAATAACATTTATACTTTTGCCTAAAATATTAATGCCCTTGCTTTAATCAATGTAAATAACGTATACGTTATAACATATTTTGAACTTTGCTACATGTCTAGCAAATGCAAACTTTTTTCAAAGTATAAGCCAAATAGGCCTGGGCCATGAATAGAAAGGGTCAACAGAGCAGTCCACCCACCTGGTTAACAGCTGTAAAATAAATAAATGATTTAATGAATTAATGAACTGGACAAATGAGTATTATATATACATATGTATATATAATATGAACATAGAGAAATGTAGACAGTTGCCATGACATCCTGCTCCCATGTTGCAATGGGGAAAAAGAGGGATGATGATGAATTTGAAAACAGACAATGAAGAACAACAGCATGGAAACTACATTGGACAGCAGAATAAAACTATCAGCATTTGAGACAGTACAGCTATTTATATAATCTCTGTATATGGTGTATAATCTCCAGCAAACCTAGAATTACTAAGTGGACACAGAACTCGTTTGCTGCTAAACTATCTACTAATATGGTACCCCAAGCTTTTTCATTAGTAGGGATGTAAATAACTAAAGACAAACAATAAATGCAGAAATTGTTGAAGTGAAATAAAGAAATGTATTGCACTTAGAAGACAGTATCATAATCCCTCTATTCTCCCTGACACACTTAGCGATCATCACCCTACCTCTGTATACATCGTCACCTGTCCCAACCCTCAAAAACACACATATATAGGGACTGTCGTAATCTGTCTAACTTTAATCCTGATGTATTAAATCAAACACTCTCATCAATGAACTAGTCTTTTCTCCAGCACATCCTCCTTGAAGAAGGTGTTCTCAAATTCAGTAGCATCTTCCTTAACACTCTCAACTCCCTGGTCCCTACTAGAAGAGTTCAAGTTAAAACCAACTTTGCCCCATGGATAAGCAAAGATACTCTCTCCCTCATGCAGAAGAGAGACAACGCATGAAAAACCTGGAATAAACTCAAACCCCCTCCAGCCTCCAGCACTATAGGAAATTTCGAAACACCACAAAAAAAAAAACAAATCACCCTTGACAAAAACACTTTTATCTTAACCCTCAGAGAAGCCCCCACTCCAACCCAAAATAATTATGGAGTTCCATTAATAAGCTCTTACACCCTGGAAATCGTACTCCTCCCTACCTCTCCCCAAACAGCTGCCCTCTCAAAACTGCCACTTTTCTCAACTCTTTCTTCATTATCTCTGTACAAAACCTAATCAGACTTAGCACAAATACCAACTATGGCACCCCTCCCTACCTCCCTCTCACAAACTACTTTCTCAGTCAAGCCAATCCCAACATCTTTTATCAGATCTCTACTCTATAAACATAAACCCTGCTCCTCTTCACCGACAAACTGCCTCCTTTATACCTCAGACTTGCAGCCCCCTCTATTGTCTATCCAGGCTCTATACTTATTAATCAGTCAGATCAGGAAAACCTTGTCCCTCACATCTGGAAAAAGTTCTATATTATACCCCTGCATAAAGGTGGTAACTCCACCAACCCCTTACATTTCAGGCTTATCGCTATTCTATCCTCTATCTCAAAGATTCTTGAAAAGTGTATTCACAAACAGCTCATTGCACATCTCATTCAGGAAAATCTCCTCACCCCAACCCAAAATGGCTTTCACCCTCATCATAGCACTATTACCACACTACTGTCATTCACCACCTCTGTCTCCACTTCTCTCAGTAATAACAAACTAGTGTCTTCACTCTTCCTTGACCTCTCTAAGGCTTTTAATACTGCATCTCACAACCTCCTGCTCTCCAGACTTGCTTCCTATAACCTCTCTACCTCCACTGTTAACTGGTTCTCCCCATACCTAACAAACAGAGCTCAGTCTGTGAAATGGATGTCAGCTACTTCTCCTTTCCTCCCCGTTCAAACTGGCATCCTCTAAGGCTATATCCTGGGTCTCCTACTATTTAACATTTTTACTAATGATCTTTTCCAGTCCTGCCCCACTCTAAACTCATACAATATGCAGATGACTCTACCATCATCTCGACCTCTGACAGTCTATCACACCTACATACCGTCACTCAAGACACACTACAGTCTGTCAAAAGATGGCTCACAACTAACCAACTCTTACTTAACCCCAATAAAACTAAACTTCTTCTCTTCCTCCCCAAACCCTTCCAGCACCTCAAATGTTCCTTCTCAGTCTCTTCACTAAACAACACAACTATTCAGGTTGAATCTCGAACTAAACTTCATGAAGTAATTATAGATGATGAATAAAATTTGACACCCACTTCAATAACTACAGCAAAAGGACCCACCAGAAACTAGGATTGCTCTACAGAAATGAAAAATTCCTTACACAAGAATCTAAATTATCCCTTGCTCAAACCTACCTTCTACCTCCCCTACTATATGCTGCCCCTATCTTTACTAACCTCCAAAAAAATATGTTAACCAAACCCGAACTTACATATAACAAAATAGCTAGATTTGCCACTAACCTCCCCTATCGCTTTCACCACTGCCTCTCCTTAATAAAAACTCCACTGGCTAGAATTCCATAATCAACTCCTTCTGCCTCAACTTCACCTGGCACATGCCATCCTTCATCAATCCCTAGCCTGTCCTTCACTAGCAACTCTCATCTCCCCTTATGTCCTTAACTGGGAGCTTCATAGCTCTGACTAACACCTCCTCCAAATTCCTAAACCTAATAAATCCATAGAAAAAGTCTTTATAGTTACTCAGTCTCAGCTTCCTGGAACAAACGTCCTCTCTATATCAGATCATGCCAAAACTCTCCCAATTTCAAACTTGCCCTAAAGGAATACCTATTCAACTCCTGGACCTGCCCCTGTAAAGATCTGACCTGAAGCAACTCCTCCCCCACCTTATTCTCCCTCTTATCCACTGCCTCTATTTTCTTACATCTTATACTCTCCTGCTTGTATTTTACTTTTATTTTCAGTAACTAGCACCTTTTTAATCCTAATTCCTGTACTAAATAAATCTCATCATAATTTATGTCCATTTCTCTGTCCAGTCCCTATTATTCTCCTTACTAGACTCCACTCTATACCTAATATTTTCCTACTTTTTTTATTTCTCTCCCTCCTTTTCACATACATGTCCTTCCTTCCCTCTTCTCTAATCTGTTACTGTACATTTCAATCCATGTATTATTTTTAAGATTGTCTGTTTCAAAGTTTGTATAAGACAAATCGTATTCTCCTTTATGTTTGCTTAAATTTGTATTTCATTGTAACAATTTTAATTTTGTATTTGGAGCTTTTCTCATTGGATCTCTTCTGAAAAAGGGCATCTGCCCAGCTAGACTAACCCAGTTAACAAATGGCAAATAAATAAATATAAAGATCACAATTTTCTGAAGAACTATGTATTAAAAAGGAAATGAAAAGTTATGATCAAACAGGTAAAAGTCAAGAATATCACCATCCAATTAATTTTTAAGTCTTAAATTCAGATTCATGGCTTTTACACTGTTAAAGAAGTTGGAAATATAGGTTTTATGCTCATAATAGGTTTCTGAAGAATCTTTTGGAGATGACTTGGAGGGAGAGGTGAATCATAGGGATAGACTTTCTGTGGATGTCCTTTGGCTATGCACAACTGAAAAGGAACCAGTTCATATTCTACCAAGAAACAAGCCATTGTCTGCAAAGGGCAGGGAAGAAGTGCACCTGGGTTGTGGATGATTGTACTCCTGCATAGGCAGGAATTACTATTTTTTTGGAACTCAAACCAAGCTATTTAATTGTTAAATGATTCAAATGTGGCCTGAATAGTAAAACATGCTCTATTCAGAAAATAACACTATAAATGAACATGATGAAGTATCATCCTAGACTCTTTTAGCCAGTTTATTGCAGATTGCCTACGCCATTGTAGCTAGATTTAAAAAGTATGCTAATACAACTTTGTTGATGAATCCAGAACAGTAAGCTTTATATGTTCAACTCTCAAATTTACTTATGGACCTTCAGAAGATCTGATTGCTGTAACTTTGTGTTATTATTTATTCATTTACTAACTTGTTTTTATTTATATTTATACATGTTAAGGTTATTTTTAGAAGAAAATGTAATGACTGATTTCTGACTGTAAACAGAAATGTATTACACAATCTTAGAAGTCACTGTGTAATGTATCCAACACCTTTCATTCAATTAATGGTCTTTACTGCCATTATTTTGTTCCTTGACCTGGTGATAGCTCACTCACCAGTGCTTTCCAGGCACAGACTTTCATATAGATCTGAATCCAATACTGACATTCATACAAGGTAGAGCTCATTCCCAAGCAGCCTATAAGAAATGTAATATGATGATAATTCTTAAAGCCTTTCATTCAAATATTTTAGCCATATAAATTTTCTACCAAACAATCATAACCATTTCAAGTTGTTTCAGGAACCTTATTCATACACTGTAAAAAAAAAAGAAAGCATGTATTCAACAATGGATTTGATCAGTGAGGCATAAAGTGGGGTTTCTTATATGAAACGCTGACTTCCTGAAAGTTGACACTTTAAAAGAATGAAAAAAATTGCCAAAAGAGCAAAAAACTCCATTTTTTCTTGTTTGCACCCTCCCCAAATCTATACATACCAACTCCATGTTTGCACCAACTCAGAGAAGTGAGAAATTCCCCTAAAATGGGAATCATTACCTGCGCACAATTACAAATTGCACCAACAAAGATTTATTTTTTCTGGCGGGCTACCGATGCTCAGGGAATTTCTTCCTAAGATTGTGTAGGGGAGGCTTATAGTTTTTCTGTGATCTTCCTGGTGTGACTTGACATGCTCATTAGAATTGTGTGGGTTATGTTCAATAGCTGTATGAGGCTCACAGTCCCCAGGGGATTGTGCAATCTAAGAATTAGTATAAACAATTAGCAGGGGGTGTACGGGTACAGGAGGAAAAACACTTTATTTTTTTTTTCCATGTTCCGAGGATCAGCCCCAGAGCATGTGCTGTACCTTGTCAATGTTGCCAAACTATTAATGGCATATATGTATATACATACATGTATATATATATATATATATATATATATATATATATATATATATATATATATACACATATATACATATACATACACACACACACACACACACACACACACACACACACACACACACAAACATTGATCAGTGTAAATTGTTGTTTACTAATTTCCCTAGATTTTTACTGATGGTGTCGTTTTTTATAATCTGACCATTTAGTTTTTAACCATAATTCATGTCCTGTGTACCAATTCACATACTGCTAAATTTACTGACATTAAAGCTGAAGTCATTACTATTGTTTCAGATGGGGATTTTTTTGAGGAACACCTTGGAAAACTTTGCAATGTTGTGCTTAGTCATACATAATAATCCAGTTTACAGTCATCTGTATAGCTGATTAGCCATGGCCCATTTCCTACTTTTATATCTGAGAAGAATATTCCAAAAATAACTGGTCTGAAAACAAAACCTTATAGGGCAAAACTGATAACCCCCAATTGGGATAGACAGGCAAACCCATCTGACTTGTTGTCCACAACTGATTAATTGACATTTTATCCATTTAATGATGTATGGATTTACATTTAATGTTTTTAATTAGTCAGGTATTCCCTTATATGGAATAATGCTGAATGCCATAGAAGCACAAGATGAGAAACGTGCACTGTCAAAGCTTCATAAAGTGCTGCTGTTACCTCTTCCAAGAATGTCACAACATTCAAACCAATACTTTTCCATATGTAGCAGAAGTATGTACATTTTTTGTCATTCTGCATAAATTCCACTATAACTGTCTCAGTAATTTTTATACAGTACAGTGGTAAGCCTGATGAATCTAAAATTATTTGGGTCTCATGAACTACCCCTTTGTGAGCTAGAGCCTTTATTGCTTATTGCAGAAAGTCATGACAATATCAGAGTGCTAATATTTTGTTAATATGACTGATGCAGGTTAGAGTTGGGTCTACTTCAGAAGACTGAAAAACAAAAAGACTGAATATTCAAAATACTGAATGATGGAATCTGCCCCTTCTCCACTATTGTACAATCTTGGAATTGGTAAACATAGTTAGCAGGGAGTGGGGGGGGACACATGAGCGGTGCAGGGGGGCTTGCCCCTACATTAGAAATGTGGTCATGAGCCCCCCACATGAGGGGTGCAGGGGGCTTGCCCCTACATTAAAAATGTGGTCATGAGCCCCCCCACATGAGGGGTGCAGGGGCTTGCCCCTACATTAAAAATGTGTTTAGTGTTTTGAATTTTCAGTCTTTTGGGATTCAGTCTTTTGGTTTGTCAGTCTTCTGAAGTAGACCACTGTAGATATATAAGGGATGCTTCCACAAGTATCTATGGCACTTAGACATATATTTACTTACTGTGTACATTTGAAATGTCCTTTGGCTAGGTGATGATGTTATTGGTTACTAATGGTATGCTGCAGTCACAATTTTCCCTTTCAGTTTCTGTTGTAAAGAGCTTGTATAAATGGCATTTCCATTCTGGAAAGCAAAACTGTGCAGCGTTTGATGGCTGGATCTGGGGAATTTCATTCTGAGAATGAAACTGGTTTAAAAAGATTGTTTTGGTGATACTGTCATGTATGATTTCAATTATGGGAATTGTAAACATACTTAAGGTATGCGTGATAACAGACATTTCAATCTGCACTCAAGAAGTTTTCTCTAGCATTGGCTTCATCCAGTGAGAATGGCATTAGGGTAGGGACAGACTTTAATATTTTAAGTCTGAATGAGAGGATCTGGGCATGTCTGATAGATGCAGATAGACTCAGATGTTCATCATTCCCACTGCCTCGGTGGTATTTTGGGTTATCTGCCACAGTAACTGAGTACTGGCCAGTTTTCAAAAGCTCAGACTCTCCTCCCTCTCTCTTCCTATGACAACTGAATTGCTGAGCATATCCTGAGAAGGAAGCTTATAGCTGTCACAGGAAATGACTGTTCTTTTTTTTTGCCATACAAAGAAGAAAGTTCTCCAACTCTTCACAGGAACGATGGCTGATTCCTCTAGTTTACTGCTGAGATAAGCCCTATTAGGAGACTTCCTTCCTCTCATTTTATTAGATTTATAATTATCTTTCCGTTTTGATGTTTATTAAAAATATATTTATTTTGCTACTTTATTCCCGTCAGTGTTTACAGTACTTCCTGTAGGAATTTCGGCTTGTGGCTGTGTTTATTTGTCTTCTGTCTTTGACAAATGATTGTTGTTATTATATCTAAGGACATTTTCAGTACTGTATTTCTGTCAGAAGTGCATTTTGTATGAGTGCTATTAGACACTAGAGGCCTGTCTTTACTGTTGTTACTCTATTTTATTTTTATCTTTTGACAAGAAAACATTGCAACACATAGATTGTTCAGCATTTATACATTATTTATTATATGTATGACTCTCTTCTATGCATTTTTAACATCATATCTCAGTTTTACTTCAAATGAAGTTATTTGAATGTACTTTGTAGATTTTACTTTCTCTGACAAGAAAATATAGATTTAAATTGCTATTAAACATTATTTTATGGCAGTTTAATTTGGTTAAAGCATGTAAAGCTAATTTTTAACACTGGTTCGGCACATTGGTTGATTTGATGTTTGGACTTTGTGTAACATGAATTTGTTAACTTCTATCAACTGCAAAGGAATTCTGAACATATTTCAGTTTTTAGTGATGATAGCAGTTTGTCAGAGTTTAGTTGTCTGGGGACTTAGCTGTTACTATAAACTTTAAGTCCTTATTGTGATACATTATCTAGTACCGTTGGTTTATTATTCTGTATGGTCTTCTCCCTCCCCCCTGACTTGACGCATTCTAAATTTGGTACCTCCCCAACAAATCCATTAGCACAGCAAGAAAAAAAAATAAATAAAAAATAAATAAATAAATAAAAACATGCCTCCCTAACAACCATGCAAAAAAGTAAATGAAAAAACAACAAAATAGCAAACAGTACCAAAAAGTATAAAAGTTTTAATAAAAATCCTTAGTGCCTCGGCCAATAGGCCTTCCAAGAAAACATGCCTTAGCCTGTCGTTAGTTATTTTTTGGGGCCATTGCTGTGCCTACAGACTACCTATCTTTTGCTTCATCTCCCTCTAGCATAGTTTTCTCCCACTATGGAAAGGGAGTTAGACACATCTTTTGGAGCTGTTCCAGTACCTGACCCAGGTATGGGAGAACCAAACCCTTTAGGAGCAGGCATAATCCGGAGTAAGAGACCCCTTGCAAGACATAATACTCTGTCCCTGGATATTTTATCTAGTAGTGAAGTTGACAAGAAAAAGAAACAGAAGCTTCATCATACAGCTGATAATCAGATTATAGCAGTTTTTAAGACTGATGTTGTTTCCTTGGCTAACAGTATATTGCAAACAACTAATTTTGCTGGTTGTTCCAATACATGGCTCTAGTGCTAGATTGGCTGGAAACCTTTCTGTTGTTTCAGAGAATGATGAAGAATCTGATGAAGACAGTGGTAATTTCCTAGCTGACACTGAGTTCAGTTACTCTGATTCTTCGGTAGGTGAACCTGAGCTTAAGTCCACACAAGCATTCACTTCCTCAGATGATTGCTAGATTTAGTGATATTTTTTACTTGGGAGCAGTTGTGAATTGCCCCAGAGCTAGGCATGGTATTTGACCTTATATAGGATAAGATGTCTAGTTCTGTGGCTATTCTCTCTCATTTACTGGCCTTGGAAAATGTTTATAAAGCCACCTGCAGGACACTAGTACCTATTCTAGAAGTCCCTAAAATGGCTCAAAGAAAATACATAGGGTCTCCTCAGATATGACAGGTCTCTTTTCTCAACTGACTGCTGACCCAGTCTCAGACAAATGGGTTCTAAGAATAATTTCAAAAGGATATACTTGCCAGTGAATAGAAAATCTTCCTTGTTTTAGTGGAATTCGCCCACACCCACCACACCAAACAGTGCTGTTTTCTGCAGTGCTGCATCACATCGTAGGAGCAGGGGGCATAGAACTAGTGTCTGCAATAGACAAAGACAAAAGTAAAGGATTTAACTTCAGAATCTTTTTGGTAACAAAAAAGAGCACTCCTGAAGACCGACAGAGTTGTCATTTCTAAAATCTTTTGTAAAAGTTCTGAAATTTAAACTGTCACTTTACAGTTGGAACTAGTGTTGTTTCATGGTAACTGTAAATCTGAAGGATGCTTATCACTTTATTACTATTGCTCCCCAAATTAAGGAATTTTTTTGAGATTTGCTGTGTCTGGCTTACATTGTCAGTTTTCTCCAGTCCCTTTGGGCTATCTACTGCACATCAAATGTTTACAAAGTGTCTGGACCCAGTGGTTGCCTATTGCAGAAACCTAGACATTCCTATTTTCCTTGTTTAGATGACTTGCTGATTTGTGCAGATTCTGTATTCAGGTGTTTGGAGTCCTTAGACAAGGTCTCATCCTTCCTTTCCTACCTGGGCTTCAAACTGCACCTTCAAAAGTCCTTCCTCACCCTCTCAACAAATTGTTTTCCTGCAGTGTTGGATAAACACAATAAAAAGGATGGCCTTCCTGTCAGAAGGCAAAGTTCTGACTTCTCATGGAATTTTCTTGGATTTCTGTCTTCTAGACTTGGCCTCATCAAGTGAGTTCATCAAAATTCTAGGCCTCATGACATCAGTGGTCCTCATGAAATCAATAGCCAGACTACACATGAGAAGAATTCAGTGGTCCGTGAAAAATAGTTTGACCCAATACTTTCACACCTTGGATTTTCAGGTATTGGTACTGGGATTTGTGAAACAGGAACTGCAGTGGTGAAGGGATCACCTGTCTCTGAATCAAGGACCCCCTTTCTCTCTTCATATTCCAGCTCAGTCTGTCCAGATGGACTCTTCAGATTTTGCGTGTGGAGCAGTCTCCTTGGGAGGTCAAGTGCAAGGCTTGAGCGGTCCTCAGGACATGCCAAAGCACATTAATGTAAAAGAGATGTTGGAAGTGATTCATGCCTTAAAAGTTCTTCACCACTTATGGAATCCAGGTCCTCTTCTACTGGGCACAGAGAACACTACTGTGATGTGGTACCTGAACAAGTGAAGAGGTATAAGGTCATACCCTCTCTGCTGCTTGGCAAAGATGGCCTGGGAGCTGGCTGTACAGAATTCTCTGACTTCAGGGCTCATACATTCTGTCATTGCAAAACACAGTGGCAGAGAGGCTAAGCAGACCCTGGACAGACCCTTAGGAGTGGAAGCTCATTGTAGAGATTTTCTATGATTTAATCCAGATGTAGGGAGCACCTCAGGTGGATCTGTTTACCTCCCTTCAAAACAGACAGTTGAAACAATTCTGTTCAAAACAGCCATGAAGCCTTGCTTAGAACACAGACACTCTTATCATTCCCATGGTGAGGAATGTTCCTGTATACATCTCCACCCTTCCCAATGATTCTCAAGGTGCATCTAAGTTGCAGAAATAATTACCAAAGATCATTATGGTAACACCTTTTGTCCCAGGCAAAGTTTGTTTTCCCTGTTAATAGAATTGGTCAAGGACAATTACCACAAGCTTCCTGACAGACTGGACACACACATACACACAGACACACATGCACAGCTTCAGGGGGGATGATACAACCAACTTAAAAGCAATTGCAACTGACAGCCTGGGTGATTCTGTATTGATACCTTTTAGATACTTGTTCCATGAGGATGTGCAGCAGGTATTGAAGAAGGCAAGAAAACTTGCAACTAGAAAACCTTATGTTTACAAGTGGAAGTAGTTTTCTAGGTGTGCCAGACTAATAACAGTGGTCCCAAAAGGGTTTCAACTCCTCTAATTTTGAAATTTTTGCATGAGCTACTTATAGATGGTTTGTCATATGCTTCTATCAAAGAGCATCTTTTGGCAATTTTAGCTTCTTTCCAAATGGATCCCCCTCTTTCATCTCTTTTTTTGGTCAAACAGTTTATATGAAAGGAGTGTTGCACATGAGAACCCCTCAAAAGCAATTTCCTCTTCCCTGGGATCTCCAACCACCTTTTGAATCTGCCTCTCAGGCTGACTTCATAGGTTCATAGATGAATTCTAGGCTAATTGGCCTGAAGGGCCATTTTGAGCCTGGTCAATAATCTGTGGTCAAAATCAAACCCTGTATCTTGTGTCTGTGAGGTGAAGACCTTAGCCACTGTGCCAAACCCACCCCCTTCTTTTAAGCTTAATTACTCGGAAGACTGTTTTACTCATTGCTCTGACATCTGCAAGACAGAGTCTCTCAGCTGAGAGTTTTCGTGGTGGGCCAACCCTATCTGATTTTTCACAAGGACAGGGTTATGTTATGCACTAATCTGGTATTTATACCTGAAGTTGTTTCTGCATTTACCTTGAATCAAGCCATCAAAAAACAAGGGAGAAAAGGGGGCTACATACATTGGATTGACACAGGTACTACCTTGACAGAACAAATCCCTGTAGAAATACTTAACAGCTGTTTGTTTCCTGTACAGGGGCTAAGAAAAGTCAACCTGTCTCTAAGCCAGCTATTGCACAATGGCTGTCCACTGTTATTGCTGTCTGTTACTACAGTCATGATAAATCTCATACAGGCAAGGTTAAGTCTAGGGCCTTATCCTCTTTGTTAGCATACTGTGGAAAGGGGTGGACTTTAGAATTATTCTAGAGGCAGTGACCTGGTACTCTGTTCATACACTCACAAAGCACTACAAACTGTATTCCTTTTCAAGGTCCAGAGCAGGGGCTCCCAGATACTTATCCTACCACCTCTCACCTCTCAGGTAGGGTAAGCTTTGGGAATCTACCCAAAATGGCATTAAGGCAGTGGGAATGATGAGCATAGTACAACTGCACAAGTTACCACAAACACGATAGTGCCCAAGAGACCAAGTAGTCGCTGTAAATATCTCCACAAAAGGTTTATTAAAATTCCACAAACGTTAAAATTATCAACAACTGCACAAGTCCTACTTACCTATAACAGTAGATTTTCAAATTCCTCCTTGCCTCAGTAGCAGTACCTACCTGCCATCTCCTAGCTGTGGTGGGTTTCAACCTTTTTGATTCAGTTGTTGTTGGATTTGGTTTTTATATGGTATTATGATTGGCTGTGAATTTATTCTTGCTAGATGATTCTGGCCTCAGGTACGTCCCTTTCATTTGTGGAAGCAAAAAAGCCTGAATACTCACTTCTTGTTAGAGTATGATCCACTTTGCTCAGCTATCATAGGAAGAGAGAGGGAGGGGGGTCTGAGTTTTCTGAAAGCTGGCCAGTACTGGGTTACAATGGCAGATAGTCCAAAATCCCACTGAGAAAGCGAAGAATTTGAATATCTACTGTTACAGGTTAAGTAGTGAAAAATTAATTTTAAGATGCTACAAGCACTTACTGTGATGGATGTGAAGTCTTCTTAAGACACTCAGTCTTGCTGGCTGGATTCTGCTGAAATCAAAGTCTGGTTATAGTTGCATTCACAGTCTGTTGCATACAGAAACTTGCAGAATATACACTGATGAGAGAATATACTTTGCAGCACCTGTCTTTAAGAGCAGTAACCAATAACTTTTATAATAAACCACACATACTTCTGTTATAGCTTCAGAAAATGTTCTGCTTTACCATATAGTACAGATGATGTGAGAGATATAACATTTACCTCAGGACAAAATGTGTCCCTACCATACCCCTAACATAACTGGATTTAATACAGACTTTATATATTTTTAGTTAAACACACACCCTCTTGGTTTTGGAAAGATACTGCCTTGATGACACAAATGCTGACACATCTGTTCTTGTGCAAATGCTGATACGTAAACTGTCTTCAAGGAAATGCCTTGTGGATTAGAAAAGCACATTTTTAAACTTTCTTAGAAAAACATGTCCTGTTGTCTGTTCTTTAAAGAAAGCAAATTACATTCTTGTCATGTCTGTAAGAAGTCAGCTTTCTTGATATGTGTGTAATACACTCATAAGTAAGTTCATTATTTTTTTAAGCCGCAGTCATTTAGTACGGATGCTAATCACATATTATTAAACTCTGTTTTTGCATTTAAGCAAGCTTTATTTTATACTTATGTTGCATATTTGTAACAAAGTTACATTCAACCTTAATATCTTGTTGAGCATAATTTTACAATTCCCTCTTTTTATTTTTTATAGAAAACACATTAAGAAGCACAAGTCAAAATGCAATTTTACATAGTTAATATAGTGATATCAAGTATTCCTACTAAAACTGGATATATTTAACAACTTTTTCTTTTGCAAAGCATTTTGTGAAAATATTTCATCAGTTATGAGCTGTGTCTGCTTTAGTTTTATTTTTTAACTTGATTAATTTATTCTTTTGCAATCACAGAATTTAATTTATGACTTAGTACTCTTTTATTAATTCTTTGCACCTGTTGAATTAAATATTTACTTTTATTGATTACTTTATATCAAAAGATTAGAGATAGACTACTATTTATAAGAGACAAAACTATGTGCTACTCCAAGCATTTATACATTGCTGAAAATATACAGTTTCAATGTCATTTTAACCATAACATTGTGGTCATATCTCTGAACTGTCCATTAACATCTTGGTTGACAGTGAAGTGAACATAAAGTACTGAACTGGGCTTAGATAATAAATATTTGAATGCAATTATTTCAGTATATTTAATACTTGAGGATTTAAAAAACATGATGTATATACTAAAGAATTCGATGTGCATATTAGTTCATTAGCTGTATGAATACAATATTTTAATATAATTTTCCTTTAACTGGGGTAACCAGTAAGATTCCAACTTAAAATAAGTGATAATATTACAACTTGACAAATTACTTTTGAACTTATTACAATGTATCTTGTACAGTATGTATTTAAACAGACTGTTTGCTATTCATGCATTTCAATCTAGTAGCTATCCTGGACCCAATTTTTTTAAACATGGTTTTTCACACATATTTGTTACTAGACATTAATTTCATTTGTAGTGGATTCTTTTGTATTTGTAGATGCAAAGACTGTAAAGTACACTTAGTCCAATCTTAGCAAATTTAGTAACATTAACATCAAGCAAAATCTTGGAAAATTCTTATGTCTCTTTAGAAGTATCTAGTGGAATTGCCACCAGAGGCAACTATGCTTTTTGCATACCAACATTGTCTTGCCAAAAACATATTAAAAATAGTGACCATTCTTGCTCAATTTTTACATATTTTTACTTTCTCTTGTATAGTTTTAATAAAGCAATTTTAAGTAATCTTTTGTATAACTTTACAGTATAACAGGTTGTAAATACAATTTAATATTAAACAATACAATAATAACTAGAATGATAGCTATTAACAACTTGTAAAATGTCTTATCCTATCAGGTTTAGTCTGTTTACCAATATTTCTAATGCACTAATACCTGTTTTTCCCTCCCCACTGAAAGAGTATTGTCAATATAGTAACATAGACTGGGAGCATTACTCTAGCTCCAACACCCTAGCCCAAAGGTTCCTAGAATTTATAAACTCAAATGCTATGGAACAACTTGTTGCCTCTCCCACAAGAGGAGAAAACATACTGGACCTGATCATCACCAACATGGGGACTCTATGCTCCAGACCAGAAGTGTATCCCTCACTGGTAAGATCAGACCATAAACTAATCTCATTAGATATTCACATACCCCAACCCCTGCCCAGAAAACCACAGTGAAAAACTTCTCTAAAGCAAATTTCACACTCCTCAAAACTGAGGTGGAATCCTTCAAAGCCCCCGGGCCTGTGGAAAATACGGCCTAGACCACAGAATCCTTTATAAATGCATTCTATGAACACCATCAGGAATGCATGGATCATGCAATCCCAAATAAAACCAAGACCCAATCCTCCAAAGTTAGGCATCCTGTCTGGTGGACCCTAGCCATAAACAAACTATACAATAGAAGGAGGAAGCTACTACATGATAGAGCAAAATCCCAAAAAGGGAAGGCATCTCTGATCAGTATTAGCAAAAAACTATGGGCACTCATAAAATCGTCTAAGGCCAGCTTCGAGAGAAAAATTGCACAGGACACTAAGGATAATCACAAGGCTTTCTTTAGTTATGTTAGGAACCTGGGTGGGAATTCCCAGATATGCTCAGAATTAGTCCAAAATGACAAAAATACACGAACCCACAGACATTGCCAACATCCTAGCTGACAGGTTCAGTGCAAACTTCTCCCCACCAAAAGGGCAAATATCTATCCCAGAAGAGTGCTGCCCCTGACATCTCAGATGCTCAGGTAAGAGCTGCCCTCTCCAAAGCAAAAACACTGCATCAATGGGACCAGATGGTGTCCCGGCTGCGTCCTACATGAACTCCAAGAAGAGCTAAACCCAAACATAAAACTACTGTTCAATCTCAGCCTTACTACAGGATATGTACCCAAAGAGTGGCGTGCAGCAACAGTGGTCCCTCTCCACAAAGGTTGGTGCCTCAATGGATCCTGGAAACTATCACCCCATAAGCCCAACTAGCTTGGTCTGCAAAGCTATGGAAAGGATCATCATGGACCTCATAAATAAAGATATTGGGGACCTACAGACACTGGATCCTACCAGTTTGGCTTTGTTAAGGGCAGATCCTGCCTCTTAAACCTGGTTGATTTCTTTGAAACAGTCACCAAGGCCATTGACAAGGGAAGGTGGTCCACACAGCCTACCTGGACCTTGCAAAAGCCTTCGATACAATACCCCACTCAGACATTATAGATAAGCTCACCAGCTTAAATATAAACCTCTATGTCACTAGATGGGCTGCAAACTGGCTCAAGGATAGAACCCACATGGTTAGAATTGCTGGAGCCATGTCAGACTCCAAACCAGTTACAAGTGGCATCCCACATGGCTCAGTCCTGGGATCTCTCTTGTTCAGTATATATATTTATCGGAGATACAGGCCAACACGGAAGGACTGTGGCTGACCAAGTTCACAGATGACTACAAACTGGGCGCCATAATCGACTCTCCAGCCGACACAAGCATCCTACAAAAGGGCCTCATAGAAACAGACAACTGGTGCCAGAGCCATGGCCTCAAGCTAAACGCCAAAAAGTGTATAGTCATCCCCTTTGGCAAAAACAAAGTGCCCACAAATTACCACATAGGTGGTAATCCATTAAGTACGGAAGAAGTAATTAGGGACCTGGGGACCCACGTTGATAGCAATCTCTCATTTGACAACCACATGGCCAAAGTGGTTAGAAAAACATTTTATATAGCCCACCTAATCATGAAGGGATTCACATCTAGATCAGGGGAGGTCATCATGCCTCTTTACTCATCCCTCATCATGCCCATAATTGAGTACGATGCCCCTTTTGGGATGTACCTTACCAGACACCTGCAGCAACTGGAAAGACCCCAAAAGTACCTCACCAAGAGGATCAAAGGGCTCAAACAGATGCCATATGCTGCCCGGTTAAAGAAACTCTAGCTCTACTCAGTGGCATACCGCCTGCTCAGAGGCGATCTGTGCCTGACGTATAAAGCCATGTCCAACCCGAATTAATGGACATGCTGCACCTCAGAAAATCCAAATCCCATCGAGCTACGCGCTCAAGGGACTTGAACCTCAGCACTGAAATAAATAGGACATGCTGGAGGGACGGATTCATAACCCAGAGGCTCCCTTCACTCTGGAATAAAATCCCAGTCCAGGTTAGGCAGAGTCCCTCATTGACTCTCTTCAAGAGGAATCTTGATGAGTGGATGGGAGATAGTAGGTTTACCCCGGGTATCACTTCTGTGTCACTGTTAGACAGAGGCACAGTATACTAACCTTGAAAAAGGGCATAGCAAAATTCATTTAAAATGGGTGGCGAAAGCCAAACACACTCTGGCTAGGCTTATAAATGCCCTGGGGCAGATAGCCTAGTATGAACCTATGAACCTAAGAAGGCATGAGATATTATTTCTTCCTGTAGCTTTACTTTATATCCTTTTACAATACATACTGTTCACGCAGTCAGTGTAAAATTGAGAAAGTACCCCTCCCCCTGTAGTATTGCACTATTCCTAGGTTCATAGGTTCATAAGTTCATACTAGGCTATCTGCCCCAGGGCATTTATAAGCCTAGCCAGAGTGTGTTTGGCTTTCGCCACCCATTTTAAATTAATTTTGCTATGCCTTTTTTCGAGGTTAGTATACTGTGCCTCTGTCTAACAGTGACACAGAAGTTTATTTGTTTATTTGTTTTATAATGTATGTCAGCCCAACACTTTGGTTATATATTTGCTTTATTAGGTTATTAAACTATAGACCTTTGTCTGATTTGATCATCTTTTCTGTTGCCTTTGCTGTCTACTTCTAATAGTAGTTATTTGTACCTTCCTGTATACTTTATTTGAACTGTATGTGTACTATAACCCATCTGTTGGCTATACTTGATGTAACTAAGTTTTTTATTTTTATCAGTGACATATATGCACAATTGTGATGTTTTATTATAATTACCAAATAATGTTGCATGTGAACATTTTAACAATTATGTTTTAATAACAATAAGTTTTTAGAAAAACTCAAGCCACTTGTCTGGCAGTCTTGTTTCTTATCTTATCTTTCCAATATTTCCTGTAACTATTCATCCAGTCTAGGAAGGTCTGAGCTCACATTTCAGTTAACCCTTTTAGCATTTTTCCTTTAATCATCTGTTAGTAAAATGCAGTTATAAAACACTTAGTATTATATTTGTGATTTGTATAACTATGCAAACTAAACATTATTTTACAGTTAGCTTACATTTTTTTTAACTTTTGATTTCAGTATTTTTTTATTTATTTATTTAACTGTTCTGACATTCATTTAACAAAGAATGTTTGACTAATACCATCTGTGATTTTATTTCTTTTTAAAATTCAGAACTTTAACTGGTGTGGTGTTACTATACAATTATAAAAAATGTAAAAAATAAATAGATATTAGCTTAATTAACATGTTTATATTTACATTATTTATATTTGCTGTTGTCTGCCTGTTATTCTTGTGCATTGTATAAAAAGAAAATACATGCATGTCAGTCTTGTCACTTTAAATCTTTATACAAGCATATCAATGTTGTGACTTTAAATCTTTACTCTTATTAACTATTTTTATTTAATTTGTATACACTAGAACTGTTTTGTTTACCTTTTGACTATGTTATGAGAATGGCAGTCATACACTCTACTTTACTGTAGTACTAATAAATATCTTGCTTTAATTGAATGGAAGTTTTAAACATTTGAGAATGATTTGTATTTTACCATCCTACCATGTATGCTTAACCCTTTTCAAAACACAAACATATTATAAAATCTATCTCTTTTGTAAAGATCAGCTGTAGTTTCCTGATCTTTCCCAATGTATGTAGGAAGTCAGTCTCTGTCAGTTTAGCTAATTTATTTTCTTCATCTTGTAACTGTTGTTCAAGAATCTCCTCATGGTCTGCCTGATATGTCTCAGGAACCTGTTCTGCTGAATCTGAAACTCCTATGCACTGAAAAAATGTTTGTATAACTTGTCTAAACCTCCTGAACTCATTGTATCTGTCTCTTAGAAGTTTATTACATTCTTTTTGTAACAAAATATACTAGAGGTCTTGCCAGTAACTGATTTGACTCCTGTTGTAACTCTGAGATTAACCTTTCACATATGGTGACAGAACATAACTGTTTAACATCTGAATATAATGGAAACACTTTACTCTTAGTTCATTCTTTATCAGGAACAGATCTGTCTTCACAGTCTAATTTTTTAGCAATATCATGCAATACTTTTTTATGGCATAATACACAAAATGCAGTTTTTTTTGAATCACACAATAAACATTTGTCATACTCCACATGGTTTTCCTTGAGATACCAGTCAAATATTGTAATACATTTGCATAATGCCTTACTATCAACCTGCCCTACTAAGGTTTTACATTTACTAATGTGCTGTACCAACATTGCAATTTACTAAAGCTTGGTTTACATTTGCTTGAATTATGTCTGAAAATATCCATACTGTCTAATAACATCTAAACTGTCTAATAACATCCAAACTGTCTAATAATATGCAAACGGTCTAATAGCATCCGTACTAAAAAATGTAACGTAAAAAAAAAAGTCCTACCAGTTAGCAAGAAAACAGGTGATCAGGCTGTTGTTGCTGATGGTTGGAAAATTTTCAAAGTCACTTGAGAAGCTGGAGAAACACAACAGGCAGCGGACTGCTATGTAAGTAGATGTCCACCTTTTCTTGGAGAATTTATGGCACTGCACATTCCTGAACTAGTCTCACTGGATTTAGATGTCTAAAGAAACTTTACTGCTGAAAGCTGCATAAACTGGAATATTTCTGTTTAAGATTCAGACATACGTACAAATGTTAGTTACTGCAATTTGACTGAAGTAACCCTCTGCAGGGCTTACCATCACTCTCTCTGTGTTCAAATGCAGATTTTAGGTTCAAATGCAGGTAGGCTTGCCATTAACAAATTAATTTTAAGGTGCTACAAGCACTATGCTGTTACTCTGATGCTTAATGTGATGGATATGAAGTCTTCTTAAGACACTCAGTCTTGCTGGCTGGATTCTGCTGAAATCAAAGTCTGGTTATAGTTGCATTCACAGTCTGTTGCATACAGAAACTTGCAGAATATACACTGATGAGAGAATATACTTTGCAGCACCTGTCTTTAAGAGCAGTAACCAATAACTTTTATAATAAACCACACGTACTTCTGTTATAGCTTCAGAAAATGTTCTGCTTTACCATATAGTACAGATGATGTGAGAGATATAACATTTACCTCAGGACAAAATGTGTCCCTACCATACCCCTAACATAACTGGATTTAATACAGACTTTATATATTTTTAGTTAAACACACACCCTCTTGGTTTTGGAAAGATACTGCCTTGATGACACAAATGCTGACACATCTGTTCTTGTGCAAATGCTGATACGTAAACTGTCTTCAAGGAAATGCCTTGTGGATTAGAAAAGCACATTTTTAAACTTTCTTAGAAAAACATGTCCTGTTGTCTGTTCTTTAAAGAAAGCAAATTACATTCTTGTCATGTCTGTAAGAAGTCAGCTTTCTTGATATGTGTGTAATACACTCATAAGTAAGTTCGTTATTTTTAAGCACAGTCATTTAGTACGGATGCTAATCACATATTATTAAACTCTGTTTTTGCATTTAAGCAAGCTTTATTTTATACTTATGTTGCATATTTGTAACAAAGTTACATTCAACCTTAATATCTTGTTGAGCATAATTTTACAATTCCCTCTTTTTATTTTTTATAGAAAACACATTAAGAAGCACAAGTCAAAATGCAATTTTACATAGTTAATATAGTGATATCAAGTATTCCTACTAAAACTGGATATATTTAACAACTTTTTCTTTTGCAAAGCATTTTGTGAAAATATTTCATCAGTTATGAGCTGTGTCTGCTTTAGTTTTATTTTTTAACTTGATTAATTTATTCTTTTGCAATCACAGAATTTAATTTATGACTTAGTACTCTTTTATTAATTCTTTGCACCTGTTGAATTAAATATTTACTTTTATTGATTACTTTATATCAAAAGATTAGAGATAGACTACTATCTATAAGAGACAAAAACTATGTGCTACTCCAAGCATTTATACATTGCTGAAAATATACAGTTTCAATGTCATTTTAACCATAACATTGTGGTCATATCTCTGAACTGTCCATTACCATCTTGGTTGACAGTGAAGTGAACATAAAGTACTGAACTGGGCTTAGATAATAAATATTTGAATGCAATTATTTCAGTATATTTAATACTTGAGGATTTAAAAAACATGATGTATATACTAAAGAATTCTATGTGCATATTAGTTCATTAGCTGTATGAATACAATATTTTAATATAATTTTCCTTTAACTGGGGTAACCAGTAAGATTCCAACTTAAAATAAGTGATAATATTACAACTTGACAAATTACTTTTGAACTTATTACAATGTATCTTGTACAGTATGTATTTAAACAGACTGTTTGCTATTCATGCATTTCAATCTAGTAGCTATCCTGGACCCAATTTTTTTAAACATGGTTTTTCACACATATTTGTTACTAGACATTAATTTCATTTGTAGTGGATTCTTTTGTATTTGTAGATGCAAAGACTGTAAAGTACACTTAGTCCAATCTTAGCAAATTTAGTAACATTAACATCAAGCAAAATCTTGGAAAATTCTTATGTCTCTTTAGAAGTATCTAGTGGAATTGCCACCAGAGGCAACTATGCTTTTTGCATACCAACATTGTCTTGCCAAAAACATATTAAAAATAGTGACCATTCTTGCTCAATTTTTACATATTTTTACTTTCTCTTGTATAGTTTTAATAAAGCAATTTTAAGTAATCTTTTGTATAACTTTACAGTATAACAGGTTGTAAATACAATTTAATATTAAACAATACAATAATAACTAGAATGATAGCTATTAACAACTTGTAAAATGTCTTATCCTATCAGGTTTAGTCTGTTTACCAATATTTCTAATGCACTAATACCTGTTTTTCCCTCCCCACTGAAAGAGTATTGTCAATATAGTAACATAGACTGGGAGCATTACTCTAGCTCCAACACCCTAGCCCAAAGGTTCCTAGAATTTATAAACTCAAATGCTATGGAACAACTTGTTGCCTCTCCCACAAGAGGAGAAAACATACTGGACCTGATCATCACCAACATGGGGACTCTATGCTCCAGACCAGAAGTGTATCCCTCACTGGTAAGATCAGACCATAAACTAATCTCATTAGATATTCACATACCGACCCCAGCCCCTGCCCAGAAAACCACAGTGAAAAACTTCTCTAAAGCAAATTTCACACTCCTCAAAACTGAGGTGGAATCCTTCAAAGCCCCCGGGCCTGTGGAAAATACGGCCTAGACCACAGAATCCTTTATAAATGCATTCTATGAACACCATCAGGAATGCATGGATCATGCAATCCCAAATAAAACCAAGACCCAATCCTCCAAAGTTAGGCATCCTGTCTGGTGGACCCTAGCCATAAACAAACTATACAATAGAAGGAGGAAGCTACTACATGATAGAGCAAAATCCCAAAAGGGAAGGCATCTCTGATCAGTATTAGCAAAAAACTACGGGCACTCATAAAATCGTCTAAGGCCAGCTTCGAGAGAAAAATTGCACAGGACACTAAGGATAATCACAAGGCTTTCTTTAGTTATGTTAGGAACCTGGGTGGGAATTCCCAGATATGCTCAGAATTAGTCCAAAATGACAAAAATACACGAACCCACAGACATTGCCAACATCCTAGCTGACAGGTTCAGTGCAAACTTCTCCCCCACCAAAAGGGCAAATATCTATCCCAGAAGAGTGCTGCCCCCCTGACATCTCAGATGCTCAGGTAAGAGCTGCCCTCTCCAAAGCAAAAAACACTGCATCAATGGGACCAGATGGTGTCCCGGGCTGCGTCCTACATGAACTCCAAGAAGAGCTAAACCCAAACATAAAACTACTGTTCAATCTCAGCCTTACTACAGGATATGTACCCAAAGAGTGGCGTACAGCAACAGTGGTCCCTCTCCACAAAGGTGGTGCCTCAATGGATCCTGGAAACTATCACCCCATAAGCCTGACTAGCTTGGTCTGCAAAGCTATGGAAAGGATCATCATGGACCTCATAAATAAAGATATTGGGGACCTACAGACACTGGATCCTACCAGTTCGGCTTTGTTAAGGGCAGATCCTGCCTCTTAAACCTGGTTGATTTCTTTGAAACAGTCACCAAGGCCATTGACAAGGGGAAGGTGGTCCACACAGCCTACCTGGACCTTGCAAAAGCCTTCGATACAATACCCCACTCAGACATTATAGATAAGCTCACCAGCTTAAATATAAACCTCTATGTCACTAGATGGGCTGCAAACTGGCTCAAGGATAGAACCCACATGGTTAGAATTGCTGGAGCCATGTCAGACTCCAAACCAGTTACAAGTGGCATCCCACATGGCTCAGTCCTGGGATCTCTCTTGTTCAGTATATATATTTATCGGAGGTACAGGCCAACACGGAAGGACTGTGGCTGACCAAGTTCACAGATGACTACAAACTGGGCGCCATAATCGACTCTCCAGCCGACACAAGCATCCTACAAAAGGGCCTCATAGAAACAGACAACTGGTGCCAGAGCCATGGCCTCAAGCTAAACGCCAAAAAGTGTATAGTCATCCCCTTTGGCAAAAACAAAGTGCCCACAAATTACCACATAGGTGGTAATCCATTAAGTACGGAAGAAGTAATTAGGGACCTGGGGACCCACGTTGATAGCAATCTCTCATTTGACAACCACATGGCCAAAGTGGTTAGAAAAACATTTTATATAGCCCACCTAATCATGAAGGGATTCACATCTAGATCAGGGGAGGTCATCATGCCTCTTTACTCATCCCTCATCATGCCCATAATTGAGTACGATGCCCCTTTTGGGATGTACCTTACCAGACACCTGCAGCAACTGGAAAGACCCCAAAAGTACCTCACCAAGAGGATCAAAGGGCTCAAACAGATGCCATATGCTGCCCGGTTAAAGAAACTCTAGCTCTACTCAGTGGCATACCGCCTGCTCAGAGGCGATCTGTGCCTGACGTATAAAGCCATGTCCAACCCGGAATTAATGGACATGCTGCACCTCAGAAAATCCAAATCCCATCGAGCTACGCGCTCAAGGGACTTGAACCTCAGCACTGAAATAAATAGGACATGCTGGAGGGACGGATTCATAACCCAGAGGCTCCCTTCACTCTGGAATAAAATCCCAGTCCAGGTTAGGCAGAGTCCCTCATTGACTCTCTTCAAGAGGAATCTTGATGAGTGGATGGGAGATCGTAGGTTTACCCCGGGTATCACTTCAGTGTCACTGTTAGACAGAGGCACAGTATACTAACCTCGAAAAAGGGCATAGCAAAATTCATTTAAAATGGGTGGCGAAAGCCAAACACACTCTGGCTAGGCTTATAAATGCCCTAGGGCAAATAGCCTAGTATGAACCTATGAACCTAAGAAGGCATGAGATATTATTTCTTCCTGTAGCTTTACTTTATATCCTTTTACAATACATACTGTTCACACAGTCAGTGTAAAATTGAGAAAGTACCCCTCCCCCTGTAGTATTGCACTATTCCTAGGTTCATAGGTTCATAAGTTCATACTAGGCTATCTGCCCCAGGGCATTTATAAGCCTAGCCAGAGTGTGTTTGGCTTTCGCCACCCATTTTAAATTAATTTTGCTATGCCTTTTTTCGAGGTTAGTATACTGTGCCTCTGTCTAACAGTGACACAGAAGTTTATTTGTTTATTTGTTTTATAATGTATGTCAGCCCAACACTTTGGTTATATATTTGCTTTATTAGGTTATTAAACTATAGACCTTTGTCTGATTTGATCATCTTTTCTGTTGCCTTTGCTGTCTACTTCTAATAGTAGTTATTTGTACCTTCCTGTATACTTTATTTGAACTGTATGTGTACTATAACCCATCTGTTGGCTATACTTAATGTAACTAAGTTTTTTTATTTTTATCAGTGACATATATGCACAATTGTGATGTTTTATTATAATTACCAAATAATGTTGCATGTGAACATTTTAACAATTATGTTTTAATAACAATAAGTTTTTAGAAAAACTCAAGCCACTTGTCTGGCAGTCTTGTTTCTTATCTTATCTTTCCAATATTTCCTGTAACTATTCATCCAGTCTAGGAAGGTCTGAGCTCACATTTCAGTTAACCCTTTTAGCATTTTTCCTTTAATCATCTGTTAGTAAAATGCAGTTATAAAACACTTAGTATTATATTTGTGATTTGTATAACTATGCAAACTAAACATTATTTTACAGTTAGCTTACATTTTTTTTAACTTTTGATTTCAGTATTTTTTTATTTATTTATTTAACTGTTCTGACATTCATTTTACAAAGAATGTTTGACTAATACCATCTGTGATTTTATTTCTTTTTAAAATTCAGAACTTTAACTGGTGTGGTGTTACTATACAATTATAAAAAATGTAAAAAATAAATAGATATTAGCTTAATTAACATGTTTATATTTACATTATTTATATTTGCTGTTGTCTGCCTGTTATTCTTGTGCATTGTATAAAAAGAAAATACATGCATGTCAGTCTTGTCACTTTAAATCTTTATACAAGCATATCAATGTTGTGACTTTAAATCTTTACTCTTATTAACTATTTTTATTTAATTTGTATACACTAGAACTGTTTTGTTTACCTTTTGACTATGTTATGAGAATGGCAGTCATACACTCTACTTTACTGTAGTACTAATAAATATCTTGCTTTAATTGAATGGAAGTTTTAAACATTTGAGAATGATTTGTATTTTACCATCCTACCATGTATGCTTAACCCTTTTCAAAACACAAACATATTATAAAATCTATCTCTTTTGTAAAGATCAGCTGTAGTTTCCTGATCTTTCCCAATGTATGTAGGAAGTCAGTCTCTGTCAGTTTAGCTAATTTATTTTTTTCATCTTGTAACTGTTGTTCAAGAATCTCCTCATGGTCTGCCTGATATGTCTCAGGAACCTGTTCTGCTGAATCTGAAACTCCTATGCACTGAAAAAATGTTTGTATAACTTGTCTAAACTTCCTGAACTCATTGTGTCTGTCTCTTAGAAGTTTATTACATTCTTTTTGTAACAAAATATACTAGAGGTCTTGCCAGTAACTGATTTGACTCCTGTTGTAACTCTGAGATTAACCTTTCACATATGGTGACAGAACATAACTGTTTAACATCTGAATATAATGGAAACACTTTACTCTTAGTTAATTCTTTATCAGGAACAGATCTGTCTTCACAGTCTAATTTTTTAGCAATATCATGCAATACTTTTTTATGGCATAATACACAAAATGCAGTTTTTTTTGAATCACACAATAAACATTTGTCATACTCCACATGGTTTTCCTTGAGATACCAGTCAAATATTGTAATACATTTGCATAATGTCTTACTATCAACCTGCCCTACTAAGGTTTTACATTTACTAATGTGCTGTACCAACATTGCAATTTACTAAAGCTTGGTTTACATTTGCTTGAATTATGTCTGAAAATATCCATACTGTCTAATAACATCTAAACTGTCTAATAACATCCAAACTGTCTAATAATATGCAAACTGTCTAATAGCATCCGTACTAAAAAATGTAACGTAAAAAAAAAAGTCCTACCAGTTAGTAAGAAAACAGGTGATCAGGCTGTTGTTGCTGATGGTTGGAAAATTTTCAAAGTCACTTGAGAAGCTGGAGAAACACAACAGGCAGCGGACTGCTATGTAAGTAGATGTCCACCTTTTCTTGGAGAATTTATGGCACTGCACATTCCTGAACTAGTCTCACTGGATTTAGATGTCTAAAGAAACTTTACTGCTGCAAGCTGCATAAACTGGAATATTTCTGTTTAAGATTCAGACATACGTACAAATGTTAGTTACTGCAATTTGACTGAAGTAACCCTCTGCAGGGCTTACCATCACTCACTCTATGTTCAAATGCAGATTTTAGGTTCAAATGCAGGTAGGCTTGCCATTAACAAATTAATTTTAAGGTGCTACAAGCACTATGCTGTTACTCTGATACTTAATGTGATGGATGTGAAGTCTTCCAAGACACTCAGTCTTGCTGGCTGGATTCTGCTGAAATCAAAGTCTGGTTATAGTTGCATTCGCAGTCTGTTGCATACAGAAACTTGCAGAATATACACTGATGAGAGAATATACTTTGCAGCACCTGTCTTTAAGAGCAGTAACCAATAACTTTTATAATAAACCACACATACTTCTGTTATAGCTTCAGAAAATGTTCTACTTTACTTCTCATATAGTACAGATGATGTGAGAGATATAACATTTACCTCAGGACAAAATGTGTCCCTACCATACCCCTAACATAACTAGATTTAATACAGACTTTATATATTTTTAGTTAAACACACACCCTCTTGGTTTTGGAAAGATACTGCCTTGATGACGCAAATGCTGACACATCTGTTCTTGTGAAAATGCTGATAAGTAAACTGTCTTCAAGGAAATGCCTTGTGGATTAGAAAAGCACATTTTTTAAACTTTCTTAGAAAAAACATGTCCTGTTGTCAGTTCTTTAAAGAAAGCAAATTACATTCTTGTCATGTCTGTAAGAAGTCAGCTTTCTTGATATGTGTGTAATACACTCATAAGTAAGTTCCTTATTTTTAAGCCACAGTCATTTAGTATGGATGCTAATCACATATTACTAAACTCTGTTTCTGCATTTAAGCAAGCTTTATTTTATATTTATGTTGCATATTTGTAGCAAAATTACATTCAACCTTAATATCTTGTTGAGCATAATCTTACAAGTAGGACTTATGCAATTAAACTGTCATCAGTACAGGTCTTCTTGAGCAGCTTTTCCATAATGGGAGCAATGTCCTCTAAGGATATGACTTATAGCTCTTTCAAGCACCAACATACTACTGAATGGTATCAGTGGAACCCCAAGTATTAAAGTGTATCAGATATTCACACCATTCCACTGGCTCTATATTCAGATCCATGGGATCAATGGCCATTTATGTGAAAGATCAAGTCCAGCATGGGTCCTCAAATATGGATTGCAGTGGTAATCACCTGAGTGAAACTGAAGTTCTATGGCACAACCATTAGACTTGTTATTGACTCAGGCATTGATGTCACTCAAGGTAATCATATCTAATGTGTTAGTATACAAGGTTAATAAAGAGATCTGAGATCTAAGAATTCTTGCAGAAAACCACAGAGGTAAATAGGTGGATGATAAACCAAGAGAATTCTACAATTCCCTCTTGCAACCATTACATAGTCAAAGGTGTTTAACATTCTGGGCAAAAGTGAAGGATGGAAAGCAATAGCTATGCCATCAGTGATACTACTGTGTCAAGGGTTTTGAATGACATGGAGACTGTAAGATTTGAATGCATCCAAATGGTGTTCAAAGCTGTTATCCAATCAAGTGTCCAGCATGAACACCAGAACAGTGAATCAGTGCAAGTCAAAAACAATGTCAGGCTTTTTTAATCAATCTGCTGTTGAAAAGCACAGCCATAGACTGCACCATAAGAGAACAGATCTTGTCTAAGTGTCAAAGATAGACTGATTTCATCAGCACAGCATAAGTGGACTGTTTGGCTAACCTTTAGAAACACAGGGTTCTCGTACCCAGCTGATGTCCATAATAACTATTAAGGTTTGTGCAAAATATCCCATCTATCAACTAAATAAAAGAGAGCAAACAGGTCACACAGCCAAACCAATTAGTAAAAAATTACAAGAAAATCCTAGCCAAGCTAGAGTTTTCACTGCGTGACTCCTTAAAACCTGTTGTAAAAGATGAAGTCATTGGAAGACTGAAACATGCATGTCCATAGCTAGTGGGGTTTGGCTTTATTGGCCTGAATTTGTCCACTGACAGACTTAAAAAGAAAAAAGTCATGGGCATTCAGAACTGACATATAGCTGAATCACCTGTTGCCCTTAAGGGGTCATTTTCATATATCCCATTATTCTCTTTTACAAGAGGTTTTAAGAAATCACACAGTAAAAATTCTAGCTTAGCTAGGATTTACCCAGCTATGTATTCAACGTGATACAGAAATTACAAGTGGAAAGAGGCCAGAGACCTTGGAGAGGTTATAGCAGAAAGTGCATCATTTCTCAGGAGGGAATATCTGGAATGTATTTCAGTGGTGCTGCTGCAAAACAGAATGAGTTATCCAAATTCTCAGACTGGATTGTTGAACATGTAGTGAAGATAGTGGGACTTCCTTTTCGATGTTCTGATAATAACAAAAGGTATCTGGGATTCACTTTACAGGCAGCTGAAGTAGGTGAGAGAAACTGGTCATCTGAACATTATATTCTGAGATTTTTTTTTTCTGTTTTTATTTTATTTTATTTTTTCTTTTTGCTTCTGCTGCTTGCCAATCATAATCCACATCTTCACCGATAAACTAATTAGTTTATCACCACCAGGGAGAGAGGCCATCATTCTGGTAGCCACTGGGGGTGTTTGACATTTTACTTGCTGGCCCTGATCCTTCTCCAAGTATTCAACCAAGCTCTAGGGAAGATCATACAATGGTCGTACTGGGAGGCCATCCCCCTCCCTTCAGCAAGTGGCATTCTCTTCAAGCAGCCTTCCCCACATGAAACATATGTTGAGGTCTCATCAGTCTCCAACAGAGAAATTGCACTAAGTTCATGTGCCTATGAGTGCACAACCCCCCCCCCATAACAGGTGATTGTGTCATGACCCTTTACTCTTCCTCCTTCCTGCCTGACTCCTGTTGTGCTGGGGCTGCAAGGTGAACCCTGATCACCTGGATCACAGTTAGGGCTCCATTCCTCTGCACCATGAACCCAGACTATAATCTGAGATTTGCTTCAGCTGGGGTGAGAAACTCAAGCAGTCAAATGACAGTGCAGTTTCTCAGTACTTTTAAATTAATTTAAAACAAGACTACAACTTTTACATGGATGCAGGAGTGGTTTAAATATTTGAAATAAATATTATTAAAAGTTAAGATGGGCAGCAGTAACAGTTTCATTTGGCTCAGCATTCATATTCGCCACTCTTTGAGAGGTTCTTGCCTAATGAAGCATTCTATGTGAATGTGTGAAACTAACATTAATAAATTGATTTTATCCGTGAGTGGCTCCAGATAACTTTGTTTTGCTTTTACAGTGTTTATTGGCTTATCTGGACTTATCGCCTAATGTCGTTTGGTTGGTTGGGTTTATGGTGTGTACACTGGCGAACATGGCAAACATGAGTGGTGATCGAAATGAAACTCCTTCAACTATCAATTTTTGTAATGCTGAGCAACGAGCTTTTGTATGAACAGTTAATCTAACTTAGGTGCAGGGGCGGCTCGTGGCATCGGACTGCCGGACTGCAGCCCCCTCAGCTAAATAGTAGTAATTGTTAGTGTTTTAAAAAATAATGTAAAAAAAAAAATACCTTTTTTTTTGTACTTTAAAAACAAATTTCGAGTCCGCGACTCGGAAGTATGTGCATGTGCATTGCGCACTTTAACCGCCTCGGGCTGCGGCGGTTTTAAACAGCTTTTTTTTTGTTTGTTTTCATTGCAGCCTGGAGGAGTAATGAAGGCATCATTGTGATGCCCAGAAGTCTATGCGGTTGCAAACCGCATAGAATTGGAAGGGGCTCGGACTGCGACGTCCGCAGGCACGTCATGATGTGCTTGCTGGGCTAAATGCTGCTGATTGGTTGTCGCTCTCTTCCCGGGCTTTATGTGCTGGGAAAAGAGCGAGAAGCAAACAGTTGCAGCCAGTTTCGGTTGTGGACTTGTGGTGGATTTTATTTGCTTGCCTTGGCGTCCTAATTTCGTTCGCTGAATCGCTGGACTGACGTGACACAGCAGCTGAAAAAAAAGAAGTAATAAGTACAGAGTTTCTTTTCTTCTTGGTGTAGTGGTATGTATGTGTAACACACTAGCTTCTCTTTGAATTGCTTTGCCATGTTATTTGGATCCCAGTGTAAGCCTACAGAATTGTTCCATGACAAACCAAGCATTAAAAATGGAGGAGTTGGGGGTTATGTCCTGAGATAAAATACACCATAGTGTGCTAAGGCATCTGGCATTTGAAGACATTTCAAATTCTGTATTAACCCAGGTAATATGATTAGCAAAATATGTATCTGCTGCTGCCATCCATGGGGTTTTAAAATGATGAAAATATGTCGGTGCATGGAACATTAGTTAATATTCGCAAAAACTTTATCTCAGTTTATTTTAAAAAAATGGCTACTTTATTTCATTTAACCTCCTCATCATATAAAACTAAATTTTTTGCTAGTTTTAGAATACTTGGGATTCATACATGTTTCAGTTATAATAGTAGGTATCATGAGTGGCTAATGGTGGTTTTAGCTTTGCGAAAATTAGAAACTTCTTCCTTCTTCCTTAGTCCTGGTCTGAATAGTCAAGAAGGAGACACTTACATGGAGAATGAGAATCCTTCTTGGTGCAAAGCATAAGGAGGGGTCCGATATCTGTGTTTAACAATAAGAAAGCCTCCACCATCACCATTACTGCTGAGTAGTAGAAAAACAGGCTGTTTCTCCTCATTCACCTCTCCTTTTTCCTCAAGACAAGCATTACAGAAAGAAAACATCAGAGGACAGTTTCCATGAAGAATGTCAGACAAGTATTATATGAAAGGTAACATAATTATTAAAGATAAATTATGTTACTGTAACTCTGAGTTACACACTCCAAGTGTGCCCTAGGCTAGTTTATCATTATCAAGGGATTCCCCTACTGTCTCACAAGATCTTTCAGTCTTGACAGCAGCAGCACTCAAGACAGAATTACTGTCGCTGCTTATATTTCATTTGTAATATGCAGTATGGCATATCTAAAATGGAGCCACAGTTTCCAGATTATGAGAATGGAATGTCTAATCTTGAAAAGACTGTCATAATAAATTATCTCACCAAATTAATCACTTAAAAACATGCTAATACTATTAAAGATGTACTTATTAACTGAGGGAAGATGTGCTAGAAGAAATGCAGTTACTGGAGGATTGGTCAAAGAATATCTTAGGAATAAAAATATTTGAAACAATTCATGACACTTCTAGTCTACTAACCTTATTAAACAATGGGGAAAATACTGCCAACATTGTCTTTCACTTTTGATGGGTGCACATAAAGTTGCTTTGACTGAAAGGAGCATTTCTCTTACAAGCTAGCCACTCATCAGAAGTTCAGGTTCTGGTCCTGAGGGTTAGTTAGCTGTTATTACTGTTCAACTAGCATTGACCAATCAAGTATACCAAGTTCTGCTGTTGTTTATTTACTTATGGTAAAGTCATTACTCTGGCAGTCTTGTGTACAATGTATGAAATAATGACAGTTTTCCAACCATGAATATATAGTTGGAAGGGGGGCAGGTTGGCATGTATAATGGTATTAGTTTTATGAAATAAAATTTTGTGAGATGATCCTGAAGTTTACATGCATTCAGGTAGCTTGTAAAATACTTCTCTAACACTTTCTGTATAATATGAATACAGACATGTTTGTACATGAATCTTCAGCATGTACTGGAGTTATTCATGGCTGAGTGAGAAATGAGTGGGATAAGAATTGTCACCTCCAAATCAGAAGTCATGATTCTCTTCTCAAAAATAGTGAATTACTCTCTTCAGTCAAACAGTAGCTACCTCACCTATAGAAGTTTTAGTATCTTAGGATGTTGTTCTTGAATAAAGTTAGAGTAGCTTCAGACACATAAATGAATGAATGGGTACTTAAGAGATTGTACCATTATGTGGTGGTGAAGTGAGAAATGAGTCACATGATGCTTTCACTTCAACAGATAGTCTATTGCCCCCATCCTCACCTATGGTCACAAGCTCTGGATAGTGAATAAAGGATGGTAGCATGGATGCAAGATTAGAAATGAAATGCCTTTGCAGGGTAGCTGGGCTCCCTCTCTGACAGAAAAAGGAACCCAGTAATCTGGGAGAATCTCAGAGTACAACTTTTTCTCCTCCAGACTGATGACCACCTATTGAGTATGTAACTGGCTACCACGTCCCACTGGGAGCTGGTCCAAGGAAGACTCAGGACATGCTGGAGAACTTACAATTGCTAACTTTTCTTGGAGCACCTGGAGCACATAAGATGAACTTACTATTTCTGGGGATAGAGACAATCAGTGCATCCTGTGAGGATGAGAGGTACATGCAAATAAATCGCTTTATAGAATTAGGTATGTACAAATCTCTCAACTGTCCCCGATTTTGGCTCAAAATGTTGCTCTACCCCTAATAATCCCATGGCAAAAATGGTAAATTTGGAAGAAACTTTAGAGGGTTTGCAATTAATAAATAATTGTAATGATCAGAGTTATAGATTACTTTTAATTTCAGAAATGCATGTAGATTATTTTATTTTGTCAGCTGCTCAAGTTAACAGTGCTAATATTAAAAAAGTGTCCCTTCTTTGACAGGTTCCCAGCTGTATTGTATGGATATTTTATATTTTTGCATCACATTTTTGGTCTGTTTTTATAAAATTGTGGTTTTCTGGCAAATTAGTGGCAAATCATTAAAGATTGAAGTTAGAAAATAATGACAAACATTTGAGTTTCAGATTTCATACCCTTCAGAAAATTCATACTAATGCAAGATCTACTATTCTATCATCTTTCTAAGTTTATAAGAGCAATATTTAAAAATTGTCCTTATTTTTGGGCCTTTCTTTGTCCCACTTCTTATGGCTTTGTCCAGATTTCTTGCTCTAAGGCTGAGAGGTATGGCATATGTGTCAGGCCATCATCGTCAGCCAGAGACATTTGAAATTGTGACATACTTGTTACACTCCACTCCCCCACTTAGTGACTCTGGATGTGTCCAAGCAAGGCAAGGAGCAGTTATGCAGTGTAAGTGTGCAGAGTATCCCCCCATCCAAGCTAGATATAAGTACTACAGTAGCTTTTCATCTGTCCTTGATTTTGCAGAATGTTCTGGTTTTCTGTCATATTTTTATACTGCTGATTTAAGGTTATTATTTTTCAGAAAATGCATGTGTTGCACTGCATGTTGCTCTGTGTTTAAGTAGCAAGGCTTTAATGACCATCAGGTAAGCTTGCCTGAGATTGTAAGATGCAAGTAAGCGTTAATAAGCATACTGTTAAAGGATTACCAACATTGAAAACGTTTTTGTTGTTGCCATGCAGAGAATATTTACATAACTTAATAACGTATAAGCCTTAGGTATTGAAATGCATATGACAGTATTTGTAATAAAGAACAGGATTACAGTATTTTCAGAAGCTCATTACATTTGTTGGAGACTTGTAGTCATCTTTGCAGGCTTTACCTGTAAGCTAAACAGAATGCCAATATATCATGTGTGGTCCATTACTTGTGCAGTAATCCTTTAAACAATTTATCTTGAGCTTGTTTGCTGTTCATTTTTTACTTTGATCATGTCTTCCCTATGAAACAAGTAGATAGCTGTCAGGCAGCAGGTCTTTTTTGGATAAGAAACATTTTTACAAGTGGGGGTATCACAGAGATTGCTGCATTCATTAAATTAATCATAACTGCTTTTGACTGGCATTCCAGTAATGTATTTAAAAAAAAAAATATTTTGTCATGCCTCACAACCTTTGTGTTTCCATCTAGATATTAAGTAAGTTGTTATGTAGTCAATGCATTGAAATATTTTTTCTTCTACACTTCGTTTTGTTTTGATTGGACTCTCATAATGATGGTTTGGCACCCATGGTAGCGTATTTAATTAAAGTTCCAGTTATTGTGGTTTTGAGCATAGCCACACCCGCTTTTTGTTGGCCACATCCCTTCCCATTGGCCACACCCATTCAGCTGTCTCCTGCAGCCCCCCTTTAGTGTGAAGTCACCAGCCGCCACTGCTTAGGTGCAACCCAACACGTTAAATGCAAGGACTAGAAGATGGAATTGTTAATATGACGATGGTCACTGACGACAGGGAAACCTCTATGCAGTTTAAAAGCAAATTGGAGACTTTTGAATGTCAAATGCAGCATCTTAGCTTTGACAGTTATTTACAGGATAAGATAGTTCCGAGAGGTTTGCACATATTATCGTGATGCCTATCCAGATCTGCTAAAGCAATGGCAGATGTTGGATTTGAATCACTCATTGCAATACATGAGAATTACAAATGCATTTTTTGAGCCTTTTGAAAGTAGGAAGTTATGGAACTTTATAGGGACTTGGTTGTCGATATTGAAGCCAACATATACTCTGTGTCATTCCATGAAAAAATAGAAAGATTGACAGCCTTTGAAAAGAGGCTGATTGAAAATAAAAAATGAAAATTAAAAAGGGGTTTTAATGATTTTGAAAATGGTGCTGTTTTTACTTGGTCCAATAGCAATGGTTGCCCTAGAGAGAAGGAGATGGAGCCACAACAAATGAATGAGTCACAGCAAGTGGGTGAAACAGTACAAACCACTACACAGTATTTGCAACATGAACGGGAAGTAATTGACTCAAACATCGTGACCAGTTTGGACTACCCAATACTACAACAGAAGCCATTACCGTTACCCCCACAACATGAAATGAGGAGCAGTTATGGCAGTCGAGTACACGTGAAAGGAAGAAATATAAACCAGGAGCCAGTCACAAGGAGCCGTTCAATGAAGCACATATATACCAAGTCATTGATAATAATGATTTAGTTTTTAATTTATCACTGTAGGTGTTAACCGAAAATGAAATTGCAGTTCTAAATAAAGGACTTACATTCATACCGGCAGACACAGTGGGTATCTGTCAAACTTTATCAGAACTGAAATTATGTACTAGACCAGTGGTTACCAAGCTTTTATGTGCCTAGACCCACTTTCGAAAATGGTAATTTTTCATGACCCACTACTCACTTCTAATGCATATTTTATATGTCTATGTATGTGTGCATATGTATAATATACTGTGTGTGTGTGTGTGTGTGTGTGTGTGTGTGTGTGTGTGTGTGTGTGTGTGTGTGTATGTGTGTATATATATATATATATATATATATATATATATATATATATATATATATACATATATATATATATATGTAGTGCATACCTGTCAACCATACCAAATTCCTCTGTATTTACTGGTTTTGAGGTCCAAATAATGGGGTGCCATGAATTCCCGAGTGGCCCCCTTAATTCCCAAATTTCCTGGCTTTTATTTAAATTTTTTTCAGCAATTTTTTTGCTGATGTCATCATGTGCAGAGGCATGTGTGATGACATCAGCTTCGTGAGCAGCCTTCCAGCCTGTTGGGCTCAAGGGGTGTGACTGTGTTTGTTTATGTTTATGGTCACGCAGTCAGCACTTGTGTTGTGTCGTGCACTGCAGCCAGCACCTCTTTCAGAAGACAGAGTCAGAGAGGGACAGAATCGAGAGAAGAGAGCAGCTGAGCTGACAGCAACAACAGTGTGTTTTTTATTTTATAGAGGCTTTAGTTTAGAAGGCAGGCAACCCCATCCCCAAGACCCCAAGCTGTTTGTTTGTGTGAGTCATTGAGTGTAGTGTGCAGCACTAACAGCAGGCAGCAGACAGTCTCTCGTCAGACTCGGAGTGGTCCGGTGGTGCGGACCTTGCGGTCATGAAAAATTATATTATTTCTACACTTTCTACTTCTTCTCCCAGCTCCTCCACCTCCAGGTAAAATAGAAATGAAAAGAAAATTAATTGGTTGAGTTGAGATGATCACAATGTCTGTGCTTTCTGTGGCAGATGTGGGCTGCAACTTGCATGTGTATAATAAAGAGAAAGGGTAGGGGTTGGGAGACTGCCAATGGCATGTATATCCCTTGGAAGTCTACTAAAAGTGCAGGAGATTTCTGCAAAAAGTTTAAGACCTTCAAGCTTGTTTAGAATGCTTAAACTGCCACTCTTAATGACTCTTTGGTTGTAAATAAAAAAATGCTCTCTTAATGAAATTTGTTTGTGCTTTTGTTGAATTCATATCATAGTGTCTATAAAGCATACGACGTACCTATTTTGTACTTAGGTAAAACTAAAGTATGAAGAATAAGAAGACTGAAACTCTAATGTTTGACTTAATTAACTGACTACAATCTTCAGTGATTTATTAGAGCAAAGAAAGCCATAGCAGTAGTCTTTCATATGCAGTCATCTATCGCTTGGAGTTAGAGAAGTCATGAAATTTTGCAGGCAAAACTTAGAAACTGTGGCACATATCCAGGTAGCATAGTCATGGAAAAGGGTCACACTTAATGGTAAGGGGCATGGGCAAAAAAGAAAACGATCTAGTTTGACAGACATGGTAAGTATTACCTAAAATCTTGGGTGTTATTGTTGTCACTATTTCCAGAGTAGAGGTCATTTTGAGATTCAGACCAAAGATAAAGGTTGGAATCGCCAGGTGTTATATTTACAAGATAATCTACATATATAAATCTGGTGATGAATAAAGGCAACAGGGCATCCAAGAGTAAAGTCTTGGGGTACCACAGGCATGTGAATTTTAAGAGAGAGAACCTTAGATTCTAAATTATTCTGTTTTTCTTGTAAGGTTCTTGAACTAGTACAGAAATAGCATTTGCAACTATTGGATTAGGAGGAAATAATTAGCTAAGGTCCTTTTAAAAGTACAAGAGTGGCGATCCAGTGAGGATGACCATTGCCGTGTGCCTCGTAGTTGTACACTCTATATGTAACTTTTAACAAAAATACAGGCAGAGCTACACCAAGCATAGACTTTCTGCTGTGAGTAGAAATCATCTCATATTCATTACTAATTTGCAAAATGTACACAGACTAGGTGGTCAAGGATTTTGGTAAGGACAGGTTATCTGAAAATAGTCTGAATAATGTTTAAGGCTAAAATCTGTGTATTTTTTAAGAAATGGATTGGAGTGATTGAGGTGATTAAAAGCACTAATACACAACAGTGCAGTTTTGCAACAAAGATTTGTTGTCCTTTTTGAGGAGGAATGAGGCATATGTGGAAGGACAAAAGAATTATCAAGTAGAAGAATGGAGACAGAAGTGTTATGAAGTAGAAAAAGCAGGTTGGATAGCTACATAGTCAGATGGTATCAACCAAATGCAGCTGTAACATAGGCAGTAAAGAAATGTTTAGGTGCCCAAAGATCAGGCAGACAGAGAACCTGATGAAAAGAAGAGGCAGAGATGACTATGTCAGGCGGATAAAGGTTGGGGCTGTACAGAAGAGAAAACATAGAGATAGGGGAGTTGAAATCACCACCATAACTATCAACTGTCTAGATTTTTGCCTCATATTTTTGGTCTGTTCCTCATGAAATGTGCAGTTTTCTGGCAAATCAATTGGATGATCTAAGGATTGAAGTAACCAAATAATGGCATACATTTGAGTTTCAGACATAATCTCCCTCGGAAAATGTAGGTTAACACAAACCCTGTTACTTTAGTGACTTTCTAAGTTTATAAGAGCAATATTTAAAATCTGTCCCTATTTTTGGGCCTTTGTCCCCCCATTTTGTTTCTTGCACTAAGATGTTGAGAGGTATAGGTGCATATTGAGAACTGTGATAATGGTTCATTGTATAGTGTGATCATAGCAGCTGTGCATATACATAGTAGGTTTGTCCACCCCCCATCTATCTTACTCATGTGTGCTAACTTACCCAGGCTGTCAAATTACCAAAACCCATTCGCATGTCTGACATTAAACAAGACACGTGTGCACACACACACACACACATACACACACACACACACACACACACACACACACACACACACACACACACACACACACACACACAATTTTGGTGTGTTTTCCAACAGAAATATTAAACAGTGGTGCTGCAGGTTTCCGTCTTTACGGGGTGAAGATGACTGCCTATATCAGTTTATGAAACCATTCTTGCTGGGGAAGTGTTTTTAAACATGTTCTCTGTTGCTCCTTTCTGTCTTTATTCTCCATCTTATCATTTTTCTTGTTTTTCTTTAGCTGGACTTGGTTGGTTAATTATTGATGACAAGAGAGACTATAAATAACTCTCAACTATTTTTGAAAAAGGAGAGAGGAATGTTATTGATCTGCATGTGAATAATACTATTGTTCTGCTTATTTTGTGTTTCATGATCATATTTTGTCTGTTCTTCAGTTTGCGTTTAAAAGGTGGTATCCCACAATTCCATTGGAGTGAGCAGGGTTACATAATTATGAGAAATAGGCCAAAACTATGAGGCTAAATCTGGACAGTTGAGAGGTATGTTTTACACACACACACACACACACACACACACACACACACACACACACACACACACACACACACACACACACACACACACACACACACGCTTTCTCTGTGCTCTCTCACACACACATACCTTCTCTCTGCTCTCACACACACACACACACACACACACACACACACACCTTCTCTCTGCTCTCTCTCTCTCTCTCTCTCTCTCTCTCTCACACACACACACACACACACACACACACACACACACACATCTACCTTTTCTCTGCTCTCACAAAGCCAAACACTCATACACACACCTACTTTCTCACGCAGTAACACACACACACTTCATCTCTCATATGAATGGCTAGTTTAAATTACACACACACACACACACACACACACACACACACACACACACACACACACACACACACACACACACTTTCTCTGTTATACATTGAAATGATCCACCAGTTTAACTAGCAGACATACTCGTACACTAATACACTCGCTCACGCTTACCTTGGCATGGCTAGTTTAAATTCCGCTGTAAGTGCCAAGTGAGTTTACATCTGTGTTGCCGTGCATGCATGTGAAGCGCTCATGGACCTCCTTAAAGGAGAAGATGCTGCCACCATGCAGTGTTTTTCTTTTTAATTTATTGTTGAAGCCTCTTAAAAGTGGGAGGGCGCTCCCCCCCCGCCCTATGTACCCTTGTTTGCTCATTTATAATTCTACTCAAAACTCATTCTATACACCGCAGCAACATACAAACACTAATACACCTAAATAAACAGGATGTTACCCCACTTCATCTCCATTATCACTAATTTCCAAACTTTTTGATAAAATAATGACCATAAACTCTGTAACAATCTGACTGAACAAATAGCATCTATGTTCTGTACATGAAAAAACAATGCTAAAGCAAGGCCAAAGTGATGTACAGTTCTGGTCACTCACAGTTTATTGTCACACTTGCTTGGTTTTTTACCCCTAGCGACGTTAAAATGTTGCAGCCAACCATGTTACTTTGTCCGCAGTTTCTGCGGTACCCATAATACACACTATTTTAAGTGGGCCATACAAGCTATATGAAAACATATGTAACTAGTCTCCTTAAATGGTCTCCATCTTTACTAAGTTTCTGACAATGCACTAGTCCACAGTTTAATAAGATTTCTGTTTTTAAATCAGCCACAATTTCTATACTACGAAAGAGTTCTAAAAGACTACCGATAACTTCTGAACTTCATTGTCTGTGTGGCTATTTACTAGTTCTATTAACCTGACATTTAACAAAAATTACTAGTTTCGTAAACACACAAAAATGAATGCCTACCATTTTTGCCAATAGTGTTCAACCTGTGACTGTGCAGGTGTGATTAATATGTGATGTCTCCCCATACAGCTGCTGCGGAGAGGTCCCAGAATGTGCAGGCTCATGCACAGCAACTTGTTAGAAAATGTTAGAAAATCTTTTCACTACCAAAGGCTGCAATAGCTGCAGCCTTAAAGCTGTAAACAATTATTAACAGCATGGACTACTACAAACCTCCTCCACCCAATTTATCTGCGCTCATTAGACACAAGACCGTATGTGCTGTTGGTGGCACAACTCGCTAGAAAAGTATAAGAGCTGTTTATTAGTAACGTAGAAAAGGGAAATAATACAGACTATTCTAAAGGAGTGTATTGTTGATTTGCATACATCTGATAATGCAAGCTTGCAATAGCATCACTGAACTGTTGAAAACAAAACTGAGATTTAAAGGGGCCAATTGGGAATTCATGGCACCATATTATTTTGTGCCCAAAACCGGGAAATACTGAGGAATTCGGTACAGTTGAGAGGTATAAACATGACCCACCAGTTGGTTACAACCCACACTTTGGGAACCTCTGTACTAGACAATTGAATCTGACATTGATTTTTGGTAATAAATATGATACAGTCGCTCAACCTTTGAAGAGAGCAAGTACATTTATACCAGTAAGTAATCCATTAATTTTAGCATGTAAAGCTTCTTGGGGAAATGAAATATATGAATTATATAAAGTGAAACAGAAAAATGCATTTAGTAATTTAAGTAACAAAGAGACAACTGCTATGCAATTATTAATAGACAATAAAGATATAATAATTAAAACTGCTGATAAGGGAGGTGGTATAGCAGTCTTAGATACTGAGTATTATAATGTAACAATTATAGAGATGTTGGAATGAAATGCCTGTAGGCAAATTTCATAAAGAGAGGCTATGAAAATGATTAATGATTTGAATTTAGCTGTGTATAATATGCATATAAATGGTGAAATATTATCAGATACATTCGATTTTATATATATATATATATATATATATATATATATATATACCATCACCTAAAATACGGTGATATATGGTGTACCAAAGATTCATAAATATTTGTTAAGCCCACCTATGCGGCCTGTAGTATCTGCAAGGTGATGGGTTACTGAGCCAATTTCAAAATATTTAGAAAGGCAATTAAGGACAACATTAGAAATATCAGACAGTATATTAAAAGGTTCATCTGAGTTTCTTTACAACAGCTTTCTAGGTAGTTAATTGATAAAGATGTGAATAGTTGTTAATTTGTGACATTAGATGTGGATTCTCTATTTACATCTATGCCCAATGATTTAGGAACAGAATTTGTCAGGAAACACATCATTAATAACATCTATTGCTTATATGAATATAAATGTACTATGTGATCTGTTGAATGTTGTATTGACTAATAACATTTTTATCTTTTAAGATAAATATTATAAACAGGAGAAAGGTGTAGTCATGAACATACCAGTAGCTAACACTTTTGTTAAAATAGTGATGAATGTATGGGAAAATTAATAATTTTTTTCAAAGGATAAAGATCAATTTTGTAAGGAAATATTGTTTTATAAACATTTTGTTGATGATGTGTTTTTAATATGGGATGGCACATTACCCACATTGGATGAGTTTATTTTATATATACACATGACAATTAACTTTTTTAACATTTAAGAAGGTAGTACATTATACAAAAAATGATTTTTTGGATATTACATTGAGTAAGAATGAAATGGGTAAGATCAGAATACCATTATATAAGACAACTGTTAAGAGGAGTGCCTGTTTACATCATACCAGCATGCAGCCATCATTTATTTTTAACAATGTAGTGAGAAATCAGATGCTATGGGTAGCTAGATTAAATACACTGGATATCAATGTGGAAAATCAATTAGAGGTGATGGCAGATGAGTTTATCCAGAAGGGGTATGACTGCAATAAATAAGTGATTGTAAACAATAAATAAAATGTGTGAGACAACAGGAGGCAAAGCCCATATTTTTTTGGAAAGTACTTGTGTAGAGCATAATATAAATAAATGTAAATGTGTCTTAACCTAAATAGGAGAATCGGTTATGTAAAGAATGTTATTAGGAGGTACTGGCAAATACTGCAACAGATACCTGAACTGAAAGAAGTAGTAGTAAAGGGACTCAGTATTGAATATAGGAAATCAAGAACTTTAAAAATAGGTTATGCTATAAAGAACAAATTAGAACAATTAATAGTATTAAAAGTGTTAGAAAAGAGATACATGCTTGTAATGCATGTATTTATTGTGAATATATATTTAGAGAGAAATATATTTTACATCCTGTTAATGGCAAAGTTACAAGCCTATGGAAGTGGTGAATCTAAGAACATTGTTTACTTAGCAAAGTGGGAAGTATGTGAAGCTTTCTGTATAGGTAAGACTAATCAAAAGTTAAAAGAATGGATAGGTGACCATCTGACAGGTATAAGGAGATGTATAGAAACTAATGTGCTATATAAACATGTAAAAAAAAACAAATAATACACATTTATTTAATTTTATGGTACTACAGGTTGTTCAGAAACAGATAAGAGGGGTGGCATTATTTATTTAACAGAAAAAGAAGAATGTAAATGGATTATCAGGTTTAGGGCACAAAATTATCCAGGTTTGAATGGTATGCTTAGTATTAAAACTATGGTGAAAGAACTGCACAATCGAGTAAAGTAAAAATGTATTGATGTTTCTTTAAATTTTACTTGGTTGAGATAAAATGATTAATGAATTTTAAGTCGTTTGGTTTTTAAATGTTATATAAGCAAGAAATGTATTTTGAGAGGTTTTTGCCTAATGAATCATTCTATACAAAAATGTGAAACTAGTGTTAATAAATTAAATGATTTTATCCGTGAGTGGCTCCAGATATCTTTGTCTTGCTAATTTGCTCCAATCCTTTTTTAAATATCCCACTTCTAGTTATTTTATCTTTGCTACTATATTCACTGTTTCTAATACAGTTGGTTTAGACTTTGCTTTCCATTTTCTATTTATTGCATTTTTGTTAACCACCAGAATTAAACTCAGCAAGGCCTTACTATGTCTTGACATTTCAGATTCTTTATAACAGCTCACAAAAATCATTTACTTAGTTATGCCAATTTGCCCATCCAGTATTTCTGACAGAGTAGTTTGCAGGGGATTTTTAAAGTCTGGTCTGCCAACTCATTACACTCCCAAAAAAATACGTTCCTAATTACCTCTTACTTCCCCTTCACAAACTCCAACATTTGCAATCTACCTGCGGAGAAATTCTTTGTAGTTGGCTTGGGGTATAAAAATGCCTATGCAAACACTTCCAAGCAAAAATCCTAAATCTTCTAGACTTTGTTGCATATTTGGGAGCAATACATATATCCTGCAATTGTTTCTTTATGAATTACTTATCCATTCTCTCTTTCCAATCATTTCTAACCTCCTTTGATTGATTCGTATAGTTGCCATGCAGTATATTATGTGCCCTACTAATTATCCTTTTTTCAACAGCAGCTTCTGTTCTAGATTCTACTAAAAAACTCTACCAGTGCTGGTCTTTCACTTATGATCCCCCAATTCCTTTCTCTTTGCCTATAGTATGATATCAATCCCTGATAGGGAAGGCAATTTGTAGCCTGCAATCCAAATGTATTCTTGGCCTCTTCCCATTCTGTTACCATTCCCTCTCTAGTTATGTGCTCACAATACCACATTTTTTGTCAGTTTTCTACAGTAAATTCCAGCCTACTCTTGCCTATTCTCTAAACCCCTAATTGCAGTCATCCCTATTGTCGGACTATCCTTTCTCCTTTCCTGTGTTGGCTCACTTCTTAGAACATTTTCTACTGCTTTATGAATATAATATTCTGTATGACTATTGTTATCTCCTTAAGGATCTGCATTGAAAATCCCAGCCTTTTCTTATTTCTTGAGCTTCATCCTGTTTTATCATCATCCTTTTCCACTTTGAATTACAGCTTTCTGCTTGTGCTATGTATAGGAGCCTTAACTGTGTAGCTCTGAAATATCCCTTCAAATCATGTAATCTCAAACCACCTTGCTCTATTGGATGGATCATTTTATACCAGTTGACTCTTGCCTTCTTCCCCTCCCAGATAAAATCTTTCAACTCTTTACTAATTGCTATCCACAACTTCTACTCTGGTTGATAAAATATGCATGACCTGTGTATAAAACTAAAAGGAGTAAAAATATTTTCACTGCTTGCACCTTGTTATCCATATCCATAAACAGAGCATCCAGTTTCTCAGTTTTTGTATTATCTTTTGTTTAGCCTTTTCACACATATCCTTTGCTGCCATAACACAATCTTTTTTAAGCCATACTCCCAAGTACTTCATTTTATAATGCCCCCATAAATATGGGTATTGCTGAACTAATTTGTGTGTGGGCATATAGTTTACAGCTATTGCCTAAGTTTTATCTTCATTACCTTTGTATCCTGAAAAGACTTGAAACTGTCTCAGAATGTTTCACAACACTATGTCCTTTTCTGGTTTTCTCAGGTACAAAATAATATCATCTTCAAATAAAGCCAACTTTTTTAGATTGTTATTCCAGTTATGTCCCTGAATTTCTGAATCCTTTTATTTTATTTGCCAGTGGTTCTACATATAAAGCAAATAACAAAGGGGAAAAGGGAAACCCCTGCCAGTTCCTAAATTCAAACAGAACTTATCAGAGAGGAACCCCCCCACTTTAATTTCTGCATCCAATCCATCATATCTTACTACCTGCTATACTTTTAACTGTACGTCTAAATCTCTATGCTTATGTAAATATCTTATGCAATCATATGTTACTGTCTGCTATATTTTTATAATTGAATGTGTAAATATCTTATGTGTAGTATGTTAGCAATTGTTCCGGAGAGTTTCTCCCTGGGCCTCCGCTGAAAATGGACAGCTCTGTCCTGTCAGACCTCCCCGGTAAACAAATGTAAAATAAAATAAATAAATATATCCTCCTAATTAATCTTATTATTGTGTCAGGGAATGCAAATACTTTCTTTGCCCTTCTCATAACTCCCAGCTTACTCTCTCAAATGTTTTTTCTGCATTAAGACCCACCAACAACAGTGACATTTTCTGATACTCTGCTTCCATCTGTATTGTTATTGTGCTATTAATATTGTCAAATGTTTGCCTCCCCTAGACAAAACCACAGTGATCCATATCTAGCAATTTTGGCAACACCTTTGCCTTTCTTTTAGGCATTATCGACATAAACACTTTATAACCATGAGTTATAATGGAAATGGGCCTGTATGAAGCAGGATCTGAAGTGCTTTTACAGTCTGTAGATGTTACAGCCACCACAGCTTTCTTCAAGGATGTTGATGCTTCTCCTCCTTTTAAAACACTAAGAAACAAAGCCCTCCTGATCTTTATCACGTTCTTCCCGCTTAGCTTCCAAACATCCACAAGAATACAATCTGTTTCTAGAGACTTTCCTGCAGATTGGTTATACATTACCATTTTTATCTCATCTCTTCCTGCATTAATAATTGAGCCTCATCTACCTCTTAACTTGGCATATTTAATTATTCCATAAATATTTCCATTTGTACTTTTTCTTGATTTTCATATTTTTCTGCTTTATATAGATTTTCATACAATTTCTGGAATATTTCTAATACCACTACAGGGTTTCTGGTTATTTTCCTTGTTATAGGGTCCCTAAGCTTGGCAACAACCCTTTCTAATGTTTGATGCCTGAGCCATAGTACTAAAAGCTTTTTTGCTCTGTAGTTATTATCAAAGAACAGTTGCTTAACAGCAGTCTTTCCAAACTCATGCACATTATCCAGGTGCTCCCTTATTTTCTTTTCAGCACTCTGCAATTACACCTCTTCTTATTCTATGAGATTCCCCCTATTCTGCAATACTTAACCTTTGTCAGTCCCTATAAATAATTATTGCTACTTCTTAACTGTATCTCTTTTTCTTTTATTTGTACCCTATTTTTAATTTATCCCACTCCATAGCTATATTTTTTGAGGAAATTTTTATCTTCCCTAATAGCTCCCAAATAATTTCCTCTACCTCTTCCTTAAATTCCTCTCCATTTAGCAGATGGTAGAGAAGTGCCAGTGTCTTATTTTATTTCATTACCGTGCATTTTTATTTTAGTTATTATTGGTGTGTGATCTGAAATAGTTATTGGATGCATATCAAAACTTTCAAATAAATACACATGTTCCTGTGAAATATAATTTCTGTATAGTCTAGCCCAGTTTTTGTATCTTGGGGAATAATATGTAAATTCACTCTGACTACTACTGAATTCACATCTTCCATACTAAATATTTTCATAAATTTCTTCAAAAAAAATCTACCATCTTTTATATATTTTTTCTCTTCTAGGCCCCCTAGATACATCCTCAGTGTTGCAAATCAAATTCCAGTGCCCACCTATAAGTAATATTCCCTGCTGAAACCTGATTATTTCTCACAGAATTTTCTTAAGCTTCTTTGTTGCAGTTTTAGGTGGAACATAAATACATGCCAGCATAATCCACCTCCCTTGCCAGTAGCCCATTACTACTACGAATCTGCTATTATTATCTTTTTTGCTCTTCTGTCAGATATTCTGTTGAATAACCATCCTGAAAATCTTTCTTTACCAAATTCACATGCTCACATCTTTCCAAATGTGTCTCCTGTAGGATTAGCTATTTGCACTCTGCATTTCTTAATATAGTTCACTAATCTTTCTTTTTTGTATATACCTGTGAGACCATTCACATTCGAAGATAATATGGAAAGTATTGCCATTATTATAAGAAGTTATTATTCCCACCTGTTGTGTATAACAGCTTTAAAAAATGTCTAGGTTCAGCGTTTGTGTTACATGCATTCACTAATGTTTGGCAGGTTGATCTGTTATACAGTTGTTTCTTGTCATATTCATTTGAACATATGTCACATCTTACAAGACTTTTTGTTTTAATGAAAGCCCTCAAACAAATAAACAAACAGACCCCAGAAAACATCCATAACCTAACTTAATACAAACATACAAAGTTATGTACATCTTTAAATGATGAAGTAACCCTCCTAATAGGAACTATTGCGCCAGATTGTAAACTACATTCACATGCTTTAATTGATCTATAATTAAGGTTATCCATGCTAAGATACATAGTATAGCCTGTGCGTCTTTGTTTTATATTTACTGCTCTCTGCTATGATTATTCATATCCAAATATCTCCACTATGTAGGAGCAGAGTATTACTATTAAGCTGAAAGTAAGCATTTTAATAAACTGAGGGTTTGTGTGTGAGAAAATGAAATTCACTATGACTTTAAGAATTGTAGGAGCCTGGATAAATGTATTGAAAGATGGCAGGATGGACATGCAAAAGGGTTAATGTTTGGAGCAGGGGTTTGAAATGGAAACAGTCCATTTAGAACTAGCGGATAAATAACTGAGAGGGTCATAGATGAAAGTGGGACATAAGGGGAAGATAGGAACAAATGACAAACATCAATAGTGTATGTCATCTTGCTGAACGATGTGGTATTTTGAGAGGCAGCTAAGAGTTAAATGGTGGGTAATGATGAAGACAGAGGACTCAGTAAGTGGAAATGACTTTTTAAGATGTGCATAAATTGAAAGATTGCCCTAGGAAGCTAAAAATGAGAGGAAAATGTAAGGGTGAAAGGCCTCAATGAGGTGTGGAAATGTGAGGATGTGTGTAATCTATGGTAGGATGAGTCCTAGTGAGTTAAACAGTTTCTCTTGTAGAATAAGACAAAAATAAGTGTAGTACCACAACACCAGTGACAACACTAAGTCAGCAATCTAAGTGAAAAAAATGTTTAAAAGAGGAGGAAAAGCAAAACTGCCCTCTTTATTATAACTAGAAAATGCTTTAAAAAGTACCCAATAACCTCTTCAAACCATAATGAAAAATAGCCTAGGTAATATATCAATAAAATTTGAGTGTAATTATCATAACAAAAAGCTCCCTACATCTCAAATGAAATTTACCTAAAATTAGCCAAATGACTTCATCCTCACAGTTGATCTGACCAATAGAAAAAAAAGCAACCAATAATGAGTAAGTAGTATAGGAATCCTGGCCAGTGGGGAAAGCACTAATGAGCTTGTGGCAAGCTAAAAACACTAACCAGTCCAAAGGACCACTCTGTATTCTACCCATCAAACAGATCCAAGAGTAGAAATTCACAGCACTTAAAGGATAACAACAGTGTAGAAACCAAAAGAATGGTCAATGAATGTTACAAGGGAGAGCCAGGAGGCCAGAGCTCTTTTATTTGTGAAACAGATGAAAATGTAATCAGATGAAAAGGGTGATCTCAGGTGCTCCAAATGCAGCAAAGATAAATGTTATATCTGGTCCAAGAATGCTACAAGGCGAACATGTTCAATAAAATACAAGTGTACATCCACTGATTGATAAACAAAGTAAACATAAACTAAGCAGCATAACAAAACTCATGCAAAATCTCTATGAACAATACCAGTAGATAATTAAAATAAAGAAGACCTCAGTCTCAATCCTGTACACTTACTCCATTGTACTCTAAGATAATTTTCATCTCATACAGTGCATTTTGAACTTTTGTTTCTTTTATTTCATTGCCTTTCACATGGTTCATACATTGTGTTTCTTTCAGCTGTATCTTGATTGAATGATTTTGCAATCACACAGTTTTAATTAACTTATTTAGCATTGCATTTGCCTTGTGTCTTTATTTGATAAAGTCAAGTTTGCTTGCATGAGGGCAAACATGCTAACCTTTTGATTTTTAATAAATTTTTATCTTATACAATTTGCATTGACTTTTTGCTATGAGTACTACTGGATTTGAGTTGATTTAATTTTGCTTATTTTTTTTTTTAATATATCTTACTCAGCGGTAGGTGCCACAGCAGCAAGAAGTAGCGTTGTTGCCTCATAACAAGATGTTCACCAGTTTGGTTCTTGGCAGAGACTCCTTCTATTTTGAGTCTTCAGAGCCTCCTCGTACTCACATGAGTTTTCTCCAAGTACTGAGGTTTTCTCCTACTTCCTAAAGTCAGTTGGATCGGTGGACAGGCAACTCTAAATCATCTAGTGGTGTGTTTGTGATATGGAAGAAAGGCCTAGAAATCTACTTCCACTTTCTACTTGCCTAGTAAACTCTGTTTATGGCATCAGTATAGGAGTCAGATGTGACTTTACCGCATTTGATGAACTCAGCATTGGGAGCTTTCCAAGAGTTTCACTTTACAGTTCTCTCCAAAATTGTTGATTTAAGTGATTCCTGCTAACTCCAGGGAAACTTTCTAGAAAGGAGACACATGTTGAATGATGAGTGTAACATTCTGAATTTTTTGGCAAAACCATCTAATGCATTTTGTTGTGAGTCTGCTTCTGCATCTAATCTCCTATGCACTCTAAATCCCTACTTCAGCAAGTTGAAAAAAAGACCTGACTCTGGAACAATGTTCTTGAAAAGAGGCATAGTTGTTAAGAATGTCCCTAGAAGCTTAAAAATTGTGGCATTCCTTGATAGGATGATGGGTTCACTAGTAACACTGAACTTTATTCTGAATTGATAGATTTGTTTGACAAGATGGCCTTATGGCTTTGAACCTATTGGTAAAATATCATGTAAATTATGTCCAAAACAAGACTGAAATAAAGACACTTGTTGCTTACATTAAGAGTTACCCTGGTTTTAAAGAACTTAAAAGCAGAATTAACACACTTTTTATAGACGCTCCTGCTAATGAGGGTAAATTAAAACACATGAGTGGTAAAAAATTAGAACATGACCAAAGAGATTATACATCAGACACAGATTATATTGTTTTCACTAAAAGGCTCTTGTAATGGTTTTCTTCAACCAGATGGCCCAAAAGATGATGACACTACCAACCAGAAAGTGTCAGCCATTTTTTAGAATCACAAGGAACATCAGCATACATTCTCAGTGGATTCTCCTTGCAGCTGGCTCATAAGGTGTACAGTGAGTCTCAACAAGCTGTACCCTGGAGAAACTGCCTATCACATCCACAACAAAGGAGTTTATCGGAATATTGCATGTGGCACCTTATCAAAGGATTGATAATGACTAGCAATACAGTTTCAGGTGGCCAAGGAATGCCCAAAAGGGCAACTACACTAACCACATTTTCTACCCCACTCATACTTACACTTGGAAGAACCAGCAGCAATGGTGCAGACTGCTGAACAGTTCAAGGTAATCATCTCTAGTTTGCCACTGAATGAGACAGGAACAGCTGTTTCAAAGATAGGTTTACCTGTTACTCTTAGCCAGGAGGCCAGTGAATTAGAACACTTACTCTAACTCTTCAGTTATTTATTAGCCAAATGTTGCTTCAGTCAAATGAACTGCCTCAGAAAGACAATGTTTAAGTCAAAAAGCCCACTTGGCTTCATCCACTGTTAAATCTCATTCTAGATGCTTCTAAAGTTACATGTGAGAAAGAAATGCAGGATTTTTTATCTATACCAGCTAAGCAGAGATAATACAGTATGTCTTTTGATGAGATGGCAGCTCAGAATAGACATAAAAGTGACAATTCAAGATGTTATATGAAAGTTGATAAAGGAGAGGCCCTATTTGTTACAGACAGTACTGTTGCTCGTCCAGTCAGGATAAAACAGACAAGTGGTTGCGGGTTCATTTCAAGCAGCTTTATTACACACAAACACATCAGGAATGAGGCTTTGTAACTTAAACTTAAATAAACCTATACACAGACTGATTACTACAGTCATACATCTTAACGCTCTGGCTGTTCTCTCAAAATGGCACTGCTGCCTGCACATGCTCACTATTTATATACACGTGCTTTCATCTAGAATTGCTTCTTAAAGGTACAGACACAAGCTCTGTTCTACATCATCTCTCTTTGAGAAATAGATCATATACTAAATGACAGTATTCAATAACATGCAGTTACACAGAAATGATATTTTGGCATGCAATTATACAGAACTAAGTCTTGGACATGCAACCATACAAAATTAGACACACATAAAACAATCATGGCCAGGTTGCTGTGTATTTTACATGTAGCACACCCGCAGGTGTAGCTGAAGTAGATAGGGGTTCCTTCCTACCTGACTCTGGTGACACCCCTATAGGCCCAACACACTAAGGTGGCAAGAATGACAGATTTTATTCTAGGTGACACATCTAGCTTAAAAGGCAATAGCACAACCACAAACAAATTATTTCAACAGTGCACCAGTTAGCAATAAGGCAATGTGAGATATGCATGCAATGAAAACATACATTCATCCAGGATTTCAGCAACAGACAGACACAATCTGCCACTTCACTTCCCTGTCCCAAAGCACTAGAAAGAAAATCCAGTCATGCTGCAATGCCTTTTTTCCCTTCAGCTCCATTTCAATCTTCCCTCCTTCAGCTAGTATTTCTCCTCTTTAACTTTTAAAATTGTCTTTTATATCCCTGAAAAGGGGCTCCATTTTGTGGTGTAATGGAAAACTACAGTCTATTACTTCTACAATTAAATACAGTTGGAGCTACATACACTAGTCTAGAAATACAACCTGATCGTGTAACATAAAAGTTAGAATTGGATCTAGCAATAGGGACTGTCTTTAAGGAATGTTCAACATTGGGGACAACTGGGACATCATCAGGAACAGGAGTGGATACTGAGAGATCTAGAGTCTGTATCACAGGTACAATCCTGCAATTGCATTTCTGATGCAGGAAGAAGATGCCTGTGGTTTCTCCTGTATTCTATACCCTCAGATTTCACTAAGTAGGATCTCGGCTCTGAACATATACCTCTCACTTGACCAATTCGATCAAAGCCTTTCACCGTTTGCATCTTCACTGTCTCTCCTTCTTATAACAAATGAAGAAATCTGCTCATTTTATCGTAGTTGGACTTGAGAAGAACACTTCTTAAAAAGTTGGGCTTTGATTGCTCTGTTGTTTTTAAAATTAGGCAACAACAAATTAGAACTGATAGGCAAGGATGTTCTGGTTTGCCTAGATAGGAGTCTCTGAGCAGGTGAGCAAAGTAGGTTGTCACTGGGTATATTTCTGAAATTAAGTAAATTCAAGAAGATATCGGTATTGTCATGCTTTGACCTCTCTAGTGATTGCTTTGCACTCTGTACTGCACATTCAGGAATGCCGTTTGACTGCGGGTATTCAGGACTACTAGTAACATGGATAAAGTCCCACTCTTTTGCAAATCTCTGAAACAATTGACTGGTAAACTGAGAACCATTGTCAGAGATAACTTTGTGTGGACTACCATGAAATGAGAAGTGATGTTTCGTCTTAGTAATAACAGCACTGGACGTTAGGTTAGGTAGCAAATTGATCTCAAACCAGTTTTAATAAAAGTCTACCAACACTAAGTAATGCTGATTGTTCCACTCAGGTATGTCAGTGGCTACTGTTGACCAAAGTAGTTCAGGAATTTGGCTTAGCTGAAGTGGCTCTTTTTGCAAATGTGCCTTAGCACTGTTGCATACTGAACAAGAAGAAAGCACTTTATCACTGCCTTTTGATAGAGAAGGCCAAAATAGTAGTCCTCTCTCCCTTCTTTTGGTAGATTCAGAACCTGAGTGGCCATGATGCAAAATCTGAATGTATTCACGTTGTAAGGAAGTAAGAACAATACCTTTTGCACCTTTGAAAATGATACCATTTTCCATCAGCATCTCATCTCTGTATGGAAAGTAAAGTTGTATTTCTGGTGGTACACAAGATTGCTTTGATGGCCATCCTACATTGATGAAGAGGTTGAGCTTTTGCAAAATTGGATTAGTCTTTGTATGATTTCTTATCTCATCAAGTCTCGTGGTAGAATAATTACACACTTCCATGACATCAAAGTCAAAATTCTCTGTTTCAAGTTGTTCTGTGGTATTTCTGGGCGATCTGTATAAGGTATCAGCCAGATAAAGAAGTTTGCCTTTTGCATAGACCATTTTGAAATTGTACTTTTGCAGTTTGTGCATCATTCTTTGTAGTCTTGCTGGAGCTGAATGCATAGGCTTCTTTAAAATAGGGACTAGAGGTTGATAGTCAGTTTCTATCTGGATAGCTCGGACAATTATATAATCATGGAACTTCAAACATGAGAACACAATTGCCACAACTTCCTTCTCAATTTGAGCATACTGCATTTCAGTTTGGGTAAGAGTTCTAGATGCATAAACAGCAGGTCTGCCATCTTGAAGAATAACTGCACCAACACCGAACTTTGAAGCATCACAGGAAAGAACAACTGGTTTGTGGACATCATAGTACCTTAATGTAGGTGGGTTGGCAGTTTGCTTTTTGAGGTTATCAAATGCTCTCTGATGTTGTTCTAACCATGACCAGGCAGCATTTTTGTGTACCACCTCTCTCAAAGGCGCTGATAACTAACTAAATTCAGGGATAAATTTACCCAAATAGTTAACCATACCAAGAAAACCCTGAAGGGCTTGAACATTGTCTGAAGCTGGCATCTCAAAAATGGCTGCTTGTTTAGAAGGGTCTGGTTATAGACCTGCACTGGTAAATAAATGACCTACATAACTAACTTCTGGTAGTCTGAATTTGCATTTCAGAGGACTGAGCTTTAAATTCACTTCACGCACTCTGTCCAGAACTTTCCTGAGGTTTCTGTCATGCTCTGCTTCACCACTGCCTCCAACCAGTAAATCATCAGCTATTACTGCACATGGGTAGCCTTAAAAAATTTTCTCCATTGCACACTGAAAGACTTCACTGTCAGAATTTATTCCAAAAGGCATCCTGAGGATCTACCACATGGGGTACTGAATGTAGTCAGTAGTGAAGATTTGCAATCAAGCATTACTTGCCAAAATGAACTCTTTGCATCTAAGACAGAAAAAACACTGGCATTTGGCATGAGGGTGGCAATCTCCTCCCCTAGGATTCAGGAACAGCTGTTTTCCATGCAGGAACAGTGTAGGAGCTCCTGCATGGAAAATGGCCACCGAGTGATCCAGGAAAGTGCCATTTTCACATGCATGAGCGGCTCTACACTGTTCCTACACAGAAAGTCGTGCGGGATGCAAATCACCTCATTTGCTGGTAAAAACCATGCAAATGAGGTGATTTTGTGATCCACGAAGCTGGCTGGACTCTGTGCAGCAACAGTGTCAGAACAGAAATGCATTCAGTTATTAACTGAATACATTTCTGCATCTGAGCAAACAGAGGCAGGACAGCTCATAGAAAGCATGTATAACAGTCAAACACACAAGCCAATGGCCAAATATAAGGCCATTGGCATTAATAAATGTTTTTATTTTTTTTTAATTAAACGTTTTTTTTTTTTGCAGATCACGGCCATTTATGTTTAGGGCAGCAGAGCGCAAACGGGATCATGCCGAAAATAAAAAAAAATGAGGAAAGTCAATTTTAAGATAATTCTCCATTTTGTCATTATAGTCAATGGCATGTAGAATGTAAACAATACAAGGGAGCACTGGTTGTCAAGGGGTAAGGGTCTGTCTAAGTGCAGTAACTAAGGATGTACACACTTGGGTATATAAATGAGGGGAGTTATAAGAATCACAGATTTCCTCAAAGTGTCAGCTTGCACCTAACTGTGTAGGTGCAGGACTACAACAGTGTAAGTATAAGAGCTGAATGACTTTATAAGTGGGTTTATCATGCTTGCTGTAAGCTCAGTGGAGCTCTGTGGCCTGTATTTGCTCTTACCTAAGCACAGCTAAGGAAGGGTGTGTGTCTGAGGCTGTATTGTTGTATTCCATGAAATGCAGAGCGTGTTCACGTCCAGACAGGGCCATTTCTGCTTAAAAGAGCTTACATTAACTAAACGGGTGTGTGCGGCATGCAGCGGGCCTAAATAAAAAAAAAACAGAGGAAATAGCAGAACTGTTTACATTTGAGCACTGGGTATGTGCGGCACGCCTCGGGGCTTAAATAGGGAGGAAGTGGTAAGGGGAATCAGCAGTAGGAGGGCAATCAAGGAAAACTAGCATAGCTGGCAGGTGGAATGTATCAGAATCAGCCAATTACACATGCAGTAGCCCAGCACACTAATATAAACTATGCAAACACCCTACAGACTGTTTTTTCCCACAAACTCTACACCACTGGTGTAGACAGACAGGGTTTTTTTAACTGTCAAAAATAACTAAATATGTTAGAGACTGATGCTGCTTTACTCCATCAATATGTGCTAGAGACTGAGGGTGGTGAAGAGAAGAATGCTGGCAACTGACCCACAGTGAGGAGGAGAAGAGTGTACAGACCCAGGGTAACCTACCAGGGCCTACATGAGCTGGAGATAGTAGAGCTCTATAGGGTGGACAGGGACATTCTACAGCAAATCGTTGAGCTGTGCTGGCCACGTCTTACACACAGAACTAATACAGGGGAACCCATACCAGTGGATACCAAGGTATGTCTAGGCTTAAGAATACTAGCCGCAGGTACCTTCCAAAGACCAACTGGGGATATCATCGGGTCTCACAGGCATCAGCATCCAGGGTACTCCACCAGTTCCTGGATGCCATGACACAAGATGCCAATAAGCACATATATTTCCCCACTGCCTGTGAGGCACTGACCACACGTATGCATCTCTTCCACCGCATAGCAGAATACCCTGAAGTAGTTGGTGCTGTAGACTCCATGCACATCCACATCAAAGCACCACCCAGTGAGCGGGGCAGGGTCTAAATAAACTGCAAGGGCTTTCCCTCTATCAACTGCCAGGTCATGTGCGATGCCCAGGGTATTATCATGAATGTGTGTGCTGGCAGCCCTGGAAGCTATCACGACTCCCACATCAGGCATTGCTCACAGTTGTATCAGGCGTTTGCCAGTGGGGACATCCCATATAGCCATCTAGTGGGGGATGCTGGCTATGCACTGGAGCCATGGCTGATAATACCCATCAGAAATGCACACACACCCAAACAAGAACACCATAATGAGGCGCACGTACAAACCAGGATCATTGTAGAGAGTGTGTTTGGGATGCTCAAGTCACGGTTCCGCTGCCTTGACATATCTGGTGGAGTCTTGCAGTACTCTCCAGCTACATGTACACAAATGTTCATACTATGTGCCATGCTACACAGTATGATCCTGCAGAAACAGCTGCAGCAGGAACAGCATGGGGCAGGGCCACACAGCCTCCCACCATTGCCAAGGCCAGCACAAGTACAGAGGGACTCAGAGGAGGAACATCCTGAGCCTGCCCCTGTAGGCAGAAGGAGGCATGCACAGTATGCCCAGGCCTTGGCAAAGAGGCAACACATAGCACACACATTGAGACTGTAGGGACCCAGGTACTGATACCGCTCTCTGACACGCACAGACAGTAAAAGGAATGCCAAACATGACACTACCTGAACTTTACCATGTACAGGGAGTATACTATGTGCATCCAACATAGTCAGCCCTCCCAACACTGTCCTCATTACCGGCCCAGCAACAAGGTAAGTCACTCTTTCTATCAATAACTGAATGGAGTAGTATGTTTTCATACATGTATGTATGTATGATATGGATGCAAGCATGCAAGGGAATTGGGTGGCTGAATGGGATAGCAGCAGACAGCTATATGGGAAAGCAGGAAATTCATAACAAATACTGGTTTCAATACTAGGCAGCACTACACAAAGTGACATCCCCCACTCTAGTACATGTGATGGCCCAAAGAACTGTGAGTGTCAATAGGTCACACACATGGATGTCAGTGAGGGTCACATATCCACCACCAGCCTCACCCAGCAGCACAGGTACAGATGACCATGAAGAAAGGCTGGGCTAAGGCCCCCAAATGATGGCAATGGTGAACAGCCCCCCACCAGACTTACACATACATACTACAACAGGTTTGACAGTTGCATTCCAGTTCTGAAGGGTAAGAAGTCTGAAACTGAAATATATGCTATTAAAATCTAACATGTGTACTCCACTGATATGTCTCTTGTCTCATGATAGGTCACAATACAATATGAAATGGAAGCCAACAGAGTAACTGCACCAGTACAGTCATTTCAAATGTTAAAGTCTGCAGGTGTGCACCCCCCTCCCACAATACCATGTAGAATTGCAGTAACAGGTGGCTTTCAGCACTCTCAAGTGGCCTACAGTCCTCTGGCAAAGGCCCATGCCTCACCCGTAGTGCCAATGTATGGAATGTCAGGAGGTCCCAACTAACAACCTAACAGTAATCAGAAAACAAGTGCAGGACTATGTTGACAAATGCCAGGTGCATGCCTCCCCATGTCCTACTGCAAGGACTGTGGATCAGGCCATAAATGCTACTAGGATAAAGGCCCAACTATAGGGATACCTCCAAGATATTGCTTACATAATGTTAGATAGGGGAGAGAATAACAGGGGGGTGTAGAAGCATGGGTGTCATGGAGTGTGTGAAGTCTGAAACTCTAATGTCTGCCCATACTACTCCTGACTGCAAACCCATGAATGAATAGCCACAAAACCGCTTGTAAACCACAATGTGAAGGCAAACTGACCAGATATATGTGTCCTGCCGCTGGATAACCTGGGTGTATCTGCACAGCTGAGAGGTATGGCCCCAGCAGGATATGGCCATTCCTTGAAGTTGCGAAAAGCACAAGGAGGGGAATCCCAGCCAGTATACTAACATGGTGCTGCACCATTTACACAGAACCAGCAGTCTATTGTCTGTAGCTACCCCTCCGCAATGGCAGGTGTGTGCCAGAATGTGTAGTCTATATGCCTCAGAATATTGGTCTCAGCTGCATTCATCTCGTATTTCCCGGTAAATAAGTGAGCAAAGAATGATAACTGTCTGTAGTTGATGACATGACACATCACAGTGTAAAACAATACATATGTCAGAATATCTATGCTTCAACCAAACATGTCACACAAGCAGCACAGACAGCAATAGTTACAGTATCCCCTGTATGTTAAGCCCACTGTGTCTCCATATTAGCAACCTATCTACAGATATCCTGCATAAACAGTTTGCTAGGTGTAGGTGTAGCACACAAAACCCTGAACTGGAATCCAACCCTCCCTGGAATGGATGCACACACTCAATATAGAAGGCCATACTGGGCATGCTCCTACACTTAGAGAAATGAAGCCCATGTCTCACAACACAGTGGACTACAGTAATTGGTTATTCGCAGCTGTCTGTGCACACACACACCAAATTGTTCACCATTGATACTTCACACACATACACATTGGATAGGAATACACACACATATCTAAGGTAACATAATATAATATGTCAAACATACACACACAGACGTGGGGAAGAGAAAGACAGACAGCGACAGAGATAATCCCATTATGAGGCTTGGCCCACTCACTACATATGCCATTGGCCTATATCACATAATGTGCTGATGTCACTCACTGTAGAAATACCTTTGGTTATCCCTCAGCCCTATGGTGTCAGTGGTGCCTGTGATAACTGTGTAACACTACAGTACAAATAGGTATCCATGTAGCAGTTGTAATCTCAGTCCTGTCAAATGTAAAGTTGCGTGTGAGTGTGTTTCTAGATGAATGTGGTTGAGGCCATTCACACTCACTAAATCTCCTGTACCCCTCCTTCAGCACCTCTGCTGTCACTTCCCTTCAAAGATACCTTTGGACAGCTCCCCATCACATAAGCTCTGTGGCGCTTGCGATAACTGCATAATACAATAGTGTGGCAAACTAGTTAGGTAGGAGTTCCAATCCTGATCCTGGCAACTGTGCAAATGTGAGTGTTTGTGTCAGAGAGTGTGTGTATCCTTGTAGATACCTGATTTTATGGTCATTCACACTTACAACACTTCCCTTATTCCTCCTTTAGCACTGCTGCTGATGTGACTCACCTTCAAAGATACCTTTGGACAGCTCTCTAACATATAAGCCCTGTGGTGCATGCGATAACTGCATAATACTATAGTGTAGCAAACTAGTTAGGTTGGAGTTTAATCCTGATCCTGGCAACTGTGTAAATGTGTTTGTATGACAGAGTAGTGTATCCTTGTAGACACCTGATCTTGTGGTCATTCACACTTACAACACTTCCCTTACCCCTCCTTTAGCACTGCTGCTGATGTGACTCACCTTCAAAGATACCTTTGCACAGCTCTCCAACATGTAAGCTCCATGGCATGTGCGATAAATGCAGAACAATGTAGCAGCAATAACTAATTCAATAAAGGAAACACTCATAGCTGGAAAATACTTTATGTAATGCTTTCGTCAGTTCATATAAAATGACATCTTCAGAATAACAATAAAACATTTCCACCCATTTTATACCATCACATGTTATGCACATTATGTCCCAATAAATCAATTAAACTCTGCAAGCCTGAATTTTAAAATTGAAAGCTATACCCCCTCTATTTATGTTAAAAATGATATAAATAAATCCATTTTCACTTTTATGTCAATAAATATGTAAAAAAATTGCAATCCATTACATTCATGAAACCATATTTTTTTTATAAAAAACAAAAATTAACTATACGCATTAAAATATTTCAACCCTGAATACTGCTTTATTTTATTTAAAAATATCAAAATGTGGATGTTAGTACTATAAAATTTATTAACATGCCCCTTTCCTCTTACATATGAAAGTCAGATTTTAGCTTCAAGTAGCTGGTGAGAGACACAACCTCATTCAACCCAGGGGGACTTGTGGCATTGACCCTCAATTGCCCCATCATCTCCTTGTACTTCAAGAACAATTCACTTGGTCCACCTCTTTCATTAACTTCTATATGTTCCAGTATTGTAAATTAAAAAATATGTTCTGGAAACCTGTCGAGGTGCTTAACTAAGGCATTGTTAACATTCCCTCTTCCAATGTCGTATACATGTTGATAAATACGAGATCTGAATGAATTTTTTGTTTTACCATTGTAGTATCTGTTACACATTTGACATAGTGCAATGTAGACCACATTTTTAGTTCCACAGTTACTCCTGTGCAGGGACTTCACTATGCCATACTCTGGTATATTCGCCTTATCACCCTCTAAAATGTGTTTACACTGTGAGCAATGTCGGCACTTCCTGGTATAACCACTAGTTTGAAATCTTGCCCCCTCCTTTTTCCTTTCTAACATATTCTTGATACAAGTGTCTTTTTTGTATACCACCAATGGTTTGTCTCCTAGTTTATTACCCACTTGTTCATCATTTTGTAAGATAAACCAAATTTTGAACAGGGTATCTCTAAATCGAGGATACTGAGGGTTGTATGTCAAAATCATAGCTTTTCTAAATGTATTGCTATTACTGTTCCTGTTGTTAATTTCTTCTCTAACTACATCCAAGGCATAAAAGTGCCCCGACATTCTCTTGTAAGTAACCTCTTCTAATATTGGCTCTACAAAATCTTGTGGATACCCCCTTTTAACCAACATACCTAATAGGGCATCTCTTTCATGACAAAACATGTCTAACTCACTAACCATCCTTGCAAGCCTTACCCCCTGTCCCTTAACCAGGGACTTTTTGTGGTGCAGGGAGTGGCTACTATCAAAATGGAGTAGAGTATTTGAGTATGTTGGTATCCTGTAAATGGTAGATGTGTATTTTTTCAACTCTTTGTTTTTCCTGACCTGGATGTCTAAATAACTAATACTTTCTGTGTTAGTCTCCATCGTAAACCTTAAAAATGAGGTACTCATATTGAGGTAGGAGAAAAACTCCTTCAATTGACCCTCACTACCTCTCCACAGAATTAATATATCATCCAGTATCTACCATAAATTTTACACCAGCTCTAACTATCAGAGGGGAATACCTTAGTTAACTTCCATTGGGTCAATACAATATTTGCAAACACGGGGGCACAAACTGCTTCTATGGCAACCCCTGATGTCTGTCTAAAGAGTTGACCCTCGAACAAAATGTAGCTATTTTCTAGGATTAATTCAATCAATGTCATGAATGTAAGTACCCTAGTGTGTGTAAAGTCAGTGTTCTTGCACAAAAAAATCATAAAACAAGTCCACTCCTTCAGAATGTGGTATGACATTGAAGAGGTCCTTCACATCCACCATTGCTAAAATTGTGTCTTCCCTTTCTTAGGCAGTCCCAAGAGTCTTTTATAATGTGAGGGACTTTACTAAGACTATTTTTTCAACTGGAAGTATAGGAATTTGGCAATAGTCAGGGTCCTTGAGGCCTTAGCATCAACTATAGGTCTTAAGGGAGGGTTGGCGGTGTCTTTGTGGATCTTAGGGATGCCAAAGATTGTTGGAATCCTGGGGTTTTCCTGCACCATAAAGTCATACTCCTGTTTGGAAATCTGGTTGTTAAGTAAAAGTTCATACAGGGTTGCATCAATATTTCTGTATGCTATACTTAATTAATTCACTGGAACTTATTCAAATCCATCCCCAAACAAGTGACTTAACATGCTGTCCACATACCGCTGCTGATCCATCACCACCAACCCTCCCCCTTTATCCGGTTTCATGACCCTTATTGACTTGTTGTTCAAAATATTACTTAATTTTTCTTCATCTTGTGTCAAATTGCCTTCACTCCTAGAGATCTTACTGTGTTTACAGATGTTCCTAAAATCATTAACACACATCATTTCACACAATTGTAAGGGGGGTGCAGGGGAGGGGTCGTACATGCTAGTTTTCCTACATGCTGGGATACTTTGATTCTCAATATCTCTATTTAAGACCATATCAAGACTGAGCTTCCTGATGGACACTATGAAATCCAGTAGTGTTCTGTCTACTCTGGCATTTTTTAAGGGTACAAAATTGAGCCCTTTTTGAAACAGGTTCGCCCATTCTTCAGTGACCTGGGTGTTGCTCAAATTGTATATTTTAAAATCCTGATATTTGTTACGTATAATATTGCAATTCAAATTATCATCACCTAACCCCAGGTCTCCACTCTCTGTTCCCACCAATTCCCAGCATTGCCTCTCCCTCTCCCCCTTCCCACCATCCCATATGTTCCTCTTCCCCTTCCACGGCCATTCCAGGAACTCCTGTTGTATGGCCTGTTGTTGTTGTAGTTCTGTTGAAGGTTCCGGATTCTCTCTGACCTCCTGGGGGGGGGTTTCTAAAGGGATATTTTCATAGTTGTCATTAACCTCTTGATAATCTTCAGTTGTATCTTTTCCCTCTCCTTCGTGTGTAGACCCTTCATTTCTAAGTTCAATTTGCGCAGAATTAGACCCAATACTGTTCCTTGGTAAAGGATAGACCTGTCCTAACTCATACTGCTTTCCATCTCTTTCCAACTTTTTACTTTTTTATCTTTAATACTAGCAATGCTTTTATCCACATTTACAAAAATAGCTTTGTATTCATTCACTTTTAAAGAAAAACACAAATCTTGTTTTATTTGTTCATCAAGTCTATTCACAGCTTCTTTTAACAGTTTGAACTTTTTATCATTGTCTTTTAATAAAAGCTCTAATAACTCACAACCATGATGGTTGAACATATCCAATAAGTCCGTGTGAAGTTCAGAGCCATTATTCACACTTACAACACTTCCCTTACCCCTCTTTTAGCACTGCTGCTGATATGACTACACCTTCAAAGATACCTTTGCATAGCTGTCCAACATGTAAGCTCCATGGCACGTGCGATAAATGTAGAACAATATAGTAGCAATAACTACATAGGTATGAGTTTGAATCTCATCCCTGGCAAGTGTTTGTGTGTACATATGTCTACATGGTTTACTATCATTATTTCGACTCACACTCGGTCGACCGCACTATGTTCGACAACAGAAAGTCGAATACAGCAATATCAAACTTTAAAAGCAAGCCTAGGAATGGGTTTTAACATGGGTCGAGATAGAGGCGAGGTTTGTAGTTCGGCAATAGCAGTGAACCCCTATCTCGACCTATGTTAAAACCCGTTCCTAGGCTTGCTTTTAAAGTTTGATATTGCTGTGTTCGACTTTCTGTTGTTGAACATAGTGCGGTCGACCGAGTGCAAGTCAAAATAATGATAGTAAACCGTCTACATATGTATGTTCGTACTTCAAAGTTTTTGGCCCCATTTACACCCAGTACACATCTCAGTTCCTGACTTTAGCAGTCCTGCAGATATCATCCACCTTAGAAGTACCTGTTGCCAACCCTAAACCATGTGCGGTCAGTGGTGCATGTGGTAAATGCATAATTTAATGGTCCGAAAAGATAGTTAGATAGAGGTTTGAACATCATCCCTGGCAAATGTGTGTGTAGGGTAAAATATTTTTTGGAATCTCTCACCCACTACATCATCCTATGCCAGTATTTACAAGGGCTGGTGATGTTCCTCATCTTAGAAGTACCTTGGGACAGCATCCATCCTATAAGCTCCATGGTGCATGCGATAAATGTGGTACACTGTAGTAGCAATACATAGCTAGTTAGGGGTTTGAAACTCTGTACTGGCAAGTGTGTGTGTGTGTGTGTGTCTGTGTCCGACATCAGTATCCTGTGTGAGGGTTGGTGTGATTGTGTAATAACAGGATCCATCGGGGGGCAGGTTTTGCTAAATTATTATGTTGAGGACCTAGTATATGTCACAATGTCCACATTACAAGGCCAACAGATGTTGAACAACAGAGATGTTGGTGTAGACAATCCACAGCCCTAAATGTGACAGTATAGATTAGTGAACAATATAGGCAACCCTTCTATTACTCAGAGACCACTCTCCACAAACATATCATACACAAACACACTTGGCTAGGCAACAACCTCTGTATTGGTAGTTTCCCTGCATATTGCCTCACAGATAGTACTCACGGTGTGACTGCAGTGGACTAGATGTCTGTTGACCACAACAGTGCCACTAACATCAGAAAGTACTTTGATGTGTTGCATCTCTTGATTGAGTGTGTGTTATCCAGCAAGTAAAAGGACATGGCACCCTGTTCCATCCCCTCAGTAGCCCAATCAATGTGTACAGTGGCCCTTTTGTCATGTTCCCCACTGGATGCCTGCAACAACTGTAGAGTCTCCAAACATACCCCACAAAGGGAATACCATGCCTTATACACATGTCCTGCATGGACAGACGCCACTAACTCCACTGAATACCCGTATCATACTGTCAATGTAGGTGCAATCACTACCTCAATTACATAGCCAGGTCTCACTAAATGAGGTCAGAAATGCTACATCAGAAGATATCAATCTGTCCACACAACATGCCCCAGAGACCTCAAGCACACTTCCGCACGTCAAAGAACATGCATGTGGGACATGTGCACAACCCAGGCACTGTCAATGCTACGGAATATAGATCACATACGTGGGAAGCAATGCACATCACTGGCCACCCACAATAGAAACATGGATGAGTTGATGGGGAATACAATACCCACCCTTGGGGACCACTCCAGTGACTATACTCCTGAGCCACACTGGGGACTATTGTCATGTGGCCTAATGCCAAGGTATTCCCTTGGGCTAGCCTTGTACAGCCTTCAGGCCCATTCATCTACTACACACCTATGAAGCAATGAACCTATGGATCTCAGTGCTGGCAAGTGTGTGTGTGTGTGTGTGTGTGTGTGTGTGTGTTCTCCATTCTACAACAGATGTTGTACATCAACATGTACCTATGTACAACCCTCAGTCCTATAATCTGTGAGGCATATGCAATCACTGTGTTACAGACCGGGAATTACCGTGCACATACTGTACCCTGCCTATGACATGCTGGATGTGTCACCACACTGCCATACCCTGTGGCCTTGCTGCAGGGCCACATCCTGGTGACACAGATGCCTAGAACGGACATGGGATACAGCATGTGAGAACACAGTCACTCAGCACTTCACTTGTGGGGGGAGAGAGCTTTGTGCAGTAACTCTCAGCACTTGTGTTTAATGATGTGGAGGTTGTTGATGTAACTATCAAGGCTATTGTGACTGTTGTCAGTGCCTGCTGCATCTCAGCTGCCATAGATGCCTGTCAGGGACTCCATGAGGGATCCAAAGTTGTGTTTGAGGTTAATAAGGGAGTTCAACAGTCGTGGGACACCACCTTTCCCTGCAACAGTGTCCTCCTTTTGATGTACACTTCAGTAATAGCAGGGGCCCATCACATTGTCTCCCAGTGTTTGGAAGACAGTGTCTGGGTTCTCTTGGCTCTGGCTAGTACCATGCATTCATGTACCTGTTTGTACAGTGCCTATGTGTATGATTCCACAGTCATGGAGCTACATCAGATGGCCATGGGTGCAGTGAGGACATCCACCACTGTTTTCATAGCTGCAAAGTCAGCTTTGGAGAGTTTCTGCCAGGTGGTTATCTTTGTGGGGGGGGGGGGGGGTGGCTGACATGTTGATTTCCATGTTGATTATAGCCTGTGTGAATCTCACCATGCAGGGACTGACATCTGGGGATAAGCAATGGTCCCATTTTTAAGTGGCCAACACAGATCAAGGTTGTTGCATCCTCTGCCATGGGTCAGTATGAGCTGGTCTAGGGTAATGGAAATGATGAATCCCAGAAGTTTTGAGCCACTGTACTGGTGATTGGCTACATTCCCCAGGTAATGGAGGGGTAATTGAAGACTCGTACTATGTCAGTGTTGCATTGGACCATCATTGATGGCAGGGTGTTGAGGAATGTGCATTGACAGTCTAGGGACATAGATGTAGACCCATAGCAGGCTATGGTCTGGTTAGCACCATTATCCCAAGACAGTTGTACCGGAAGTATCTCCAATGCATTATGATGGGATGCTAGTCTGGAGGTGTTCCTATCCATAATGAATATGGAGGCAACACCACCTGTGGAGGTTCTGTGTGGTCCATGTTTGGGGGCTGACAGCTGTGGAATGTGTCATAGCCAGATACTGCAGGTCTGCTGTCTGCTGCTGTGAACCACCTCTCCATTACAGCAGACATGTGCCCTCCACTCCAACAACTGCTATGAGTGACTGCATCCTGACAGTTAGATGTCCACTGTTGAGCAGTATGACCCTCAGATTGCATACACATTTAGCTGTTATGTTGGTAATAACATTAGGAACACTGCCTAATAAGGCACCATAGGGGTGGCGATACACATAGCCAGTACCTGGAAACCCAGCGGTGACAGATGTAGGACATCCATGGCAGGTCATTGGGTTCTGGCAATCATGCCATCCCAGGCAGAGAGGTCCTGGATCCCCTGAGAATGACACATAACACGTAAGCCAATGTTGCAGTCAACCATTTGTTGATAGCACCGCAGCATCATTCTGGGTGACAGTGGTACACTGCCCAGGGCTACTGTCACACCTGCCTGAACTGCATAATCAGGAGTTCAGCCATGTATTCTGTCATGTAGTCCAGGGAGGGTTGTTCCAATGCATTCATACCCACATATATACAGAGTGATACTCTAGTTGTGGAGTGACATGACTGGTTGTGTCATGTGTTAGATGCTAGCATGTGATTGATATTTGGCTGTTACCTGCTCCACATTCAACCTAGTGAGTGAGATGTGTGTGCCTCAGTACTGAGTTACCCATGATCACTGTATTGTGCGAGGTGGTTAGCCTTTGGGGCTTAGGTTGGGGGCACACTGTGTAGGTTAAATATGTGTCCCTTGGCATGTACCATGTTGCGGTGTCTGAGTGGGTATCTGCCTTTCTGGTCTGTGCTGTTTGGGTAGATGTCCAGTGAGTGCCTTTGGGAAGGTGGGTATGTGGCTTTTCACTGTATGTCGTGGCTGTCAAAGTGGATGCCATGGTGAGCTACTTGTTCCACATGGTGTGGTGCAGGTGTTGATCTTATCCTCTTGACCTGTTAGTCCATTATTTGCTGGAGAGTGCATATGCCCACATTGGGTGATATATGGTTAACCCTCATAGGTCTGAGTGTTTGGAGTTTAGAGGGGAGGGTTGTCTGTGTACATGTGGCAGTTGCAACAGTGCCCCAGAATGGACATGTGCACCAGGTCAATGGGTGAAAGCACAGATAACTGTCCTTCAAACATGCCAGGAGGAATGGACATAACTAGTAAGTACTGGGGTGATATCTGTGATGAATGAGTACTGCTGACAGCTAACAGGTGTGCCACACTTCATGATACAATAGCCTGGTGAAGGGTCAAGTCATAATGCCAGTTGAAGTGCAAGACAGAAAGAACTAGCATGATGTATGGGTGGAACAGAAAGCAGACTGTCTGCCACCTGTATTACTTTACCACAGCTGTGCAGTTATCAGCAGCTTTGGCCACGTGAAAGTTCAGTAAGCTCTTTAGTGCATGCAGTAACTGGGTAACACTATAATAGACATACCTAGATAGGCAGGAGTTCTAATCCCCAAACTTAAGTGTGTGTGTGTGTGTGTGTGTGTGTGTGTGTGTGTGTGTGTGTGTGTGTGTGTGTGTGTGTGTGTGTGTGTGTATGTATATGTGTGTGAATCATGTACTATCTGGCTTATACCATTTTTGATCTGTGTACTACCCTTTACACTTCTCTTCACTCCAATTTAGTAGACCTGTTGATGTCATCCACCTCAGAAGTACCTTTGGTTGAGTTGGAAATGTATAAGCTCTGTGGTGCATATCATAACTGTGTCCCACTAAAGTAGGAATACCTAGATAGGCAGAAGTTCTAATCCCAATACTGGCAAGTGTGTGTGTGTGTGTGTGTGTGTGTGTGTGTGTGTGTGTGTGTGTGTGTGTGTGTGTGTGTGTGTGTGTGTGTGTGTGTGTGTGTGTGCATGTGTGTGTGAATCATGTACTATCTGGCTCACACCATTTTGAACTGTGTACTACCCTTTACACTTCCCTTTACTCCAGTTTAGTAGACCTGTTGATGCCATCCACCATAGAAGTACCTTTGGTTGAGTTGGAAATATGTAAGCTCTGTGGCGTGTCTCATAACTGCGTTGCACTAAAGCAGGAATACTTAAATAGGCAGAAGTTCTAATCCCAATACTGGCAAGTGTGTGTGTGTGTGTGTGTGTGTGTGTGTGTGTGTGTGTGTGTGTGTGTGTGTGTGTGTGTGTGTGTGTGTGTGTGTGTGTGTGTGTGTGTGTGTGTGTGTGTGTGAATCATGTACTATCTGGCTCATACCATTTTTGACCTGTGTACTACCATTTACACTTCCCTTCACTCCAATTTAGTAGACCTGTTGATGTCATCCACCTCAGAAGTAACTTTGGTTGAGTTGGAAATGTATAAGCTCTGTGGCATGTCTCACAAATGTGTAGCACTACAGTAGGAATACTTAAGCAGGAGTTCTAATCTCAATACTGGCAAGTGTGTGTGTGTGTGTGTGTGTGTGTGTGTGTGTGTGTGTGTGTGTGTGTGTGTGTGTGTGTGTGAATCATGTACTATCTGGCTCATAACATTTTTGACCGGTGTACTACCCTTTACACTTCACTCCAATTTAGTAGACCTGTTGATGTCATCCACCTCAGAAGTACCTTTGGTTGAGTTGGAAATGTATAAGCTCTGTGGCGCATCTCATAACTGTACAGCACTAATGTAGGAATACCTAGATAGGCAGGAGTTCTACTCCCAATACTGACAAGTGTGTATGTGTGTGTGAATCATGTACTGTGTGGCTCGTACCATTTTTGACCTGTATACTACCCTTTACACTTCCCTTCACTCCAATTTAGTAGACCTGTTGATGTCATACACCTCAGAAGTACCTTTGGAAGAGGTGGAAATGTATAAGCTCTGTGGCGCATCTGATAACTGCATAGCACTATAGTAGGAATACCTAGATAGGCAGGAGTTCTGATGCTGGCAACTGTGTGTGTGTGTGTGTGTGTGTGTGTGTGTGTGTGTGTGTGTGTGTGTGTGTGTGTGTGTGTGTGTGTGTGTGAGGATCATATCATGTGTGGCTTATACCATTTTGATGTGTATACCATACACAGCTGATGACCACCTCCCACTGCCATTACTTTATACAGTGTGGTGACAGCATCTGCCTCATATGCAGCAGGTTAAACCATTGTACAGTCCTCTGTACAGATGTGTCTGGAATATCCATATGTTTGAAACCTATACATGGCCAGAAGTGCTCTGTGTGCCTCAACAATGCCCATGTATGTGATATTATAGCAAAATAGGCCACAGTGAGTGTACTGACACATATAGCAGCATGAGGTATCATACCTGACTGAAACATCATGCTGACAGGATGTCTGCCACCCTCACAGGTGGCTGGCCTTGTAGGCGCAATACATGAGTACAGATGCTTGGTTTTACAAGTGAACTGTACCTGTTATGGTTCACATTAAAGGCTGGAAGAGGTGTGGACTGTCATACTGTTGTTCTAATAAGTATGTAATGGGAACACCTTGCATCTTAATAGGTGTGTGTACACAGTTTATATCCACTGTATACCAGTAATGTGTCACGCATGACTTTACCTTAGGACGTTTGTTCAGCACAAT
>NC_056743.1:1269686805-1269696805 GCF_019279795.1 Protopterus annectens
GATTGACAGGGTTTGTGTGGACATGCATTTAGTGTGTGATGTCACAACTCACAATCATATGTCTTTGGCATACCTCTCTACTGGCACACTGTCCACAGAATGGCCATATGTCTGCCTGTCATGTTTTGTGTGTTCACCAGACAGTTGATGTCCTTGGTAAATCAGTTGTGGACTCTGGGGAATGCAGTCAGTAAATACTCACATCTATTGGTATTACCGACATCATATTCCTCATAAAGGATGTTACAACAAACCCAGTGACATCTACAACTGTCTCAATGTATGACAGCAACAGCAGTATGTCCAATCTACCCCTGTATTTGTGCCTCTCTTCCCACCTAGTGATATAGGGGTTGATGCCAAGCTTAGTGAGTGGAGAATATTATCAAAGACTATGGCAAGATCAATGTAGGCTGTAGGTGTCACCTTGCCTTCATCCACAGCTCAGGTGGCTGACAGCAAGAGGTTGACCAGGTTGAATGAGCAAGTAAGACCTACACTTCACAAAAGTAAACTGTGTGGGATTCTGAATCTGCAGATTCCCATATCCATGTTTATTAGGTGCATGATAATGCATTTCATAGCTTCGCATAACAGACTTGAAAGGCAGTTGGGGCGGTATTTCCCAGGGTCTGTAGTTACACCTCGTTTGTAGGGAGGGGTGACTGTAGCAATGCACAATTCAGTAGGGACAAAGCCTGAGGTGAGACTGTGCTTGAACAAGGCACACAGGTAAGGTACCAGGTCACTGTAGTTTATGTAGAACACAGCCAGGGATATTCTCAGGTCTCAGAAGCTGTATTCTTGGCCTTGTACAGTGGTGTTGTAACCTGTGCTGCAGTAATACTGGGTGCCTGGCTGGGGCTGTACTGGTATTGTGATTTGTCCTTTGGAGGAGGGGAGTGAGGGGTACTGTTTGCACTCAAGTTGCCAGCCAGTATATTGGCATTATTTGTTTGCTCATTCTGGGAGGTACCATTGTCTAGTTGCTCAGAACAATTCTTGGTATTGCCATGGAGATTCTTTACATAACTGTTTGAAGCCTTGTGGTTGTCTTTACTATGTGCTCCAAGTCTGGTTGGATACTAATAGTCTCCAGGGTGTTTATGGACATGGAGTGTGAGTCTTGAGAAATGTATGGGGACCTATCGCAGGCTACAACCTGAACCCGTGCCTTACCCAATATCACCTACGCCTGCAGGATCTGTAATGCATAATGTCGGTCTACCACTCTGGAGGTGTGTGCATCCCTTATGACTATGAATATACCACCACCTTTGGAGCTTTAGTCCACATTCTGTAGCCAAAAGTTGTGGAATTACGTATAGGTGGTACTGCAGGGGTACTTCCCGCTGCGTTTATCCAGGTGTCTGTTACAACACAGATGTCAATGTTCCCCATTTTAAGGAGTACTTCCAGTGAGTGAGTTTCCAGATTTAGAATTCCAGTGTGCAGCAGCATGACCCTCCGATTGCCATGTCTTTGTAGCTGTCATATATTTCTGTATACATATATATATATATATATATATATATATATACATGTATTTATTAACTTTTCTGTATATATGTATGTATGCATATATGTGGATATGAATGTGGATACATATCTCTCTCTCTCACTCTCTCTCTCTCTCTCTCTATATATATATATATATATGTGTGTGTGTGTGTGTGTGTGTGTGTGTGTGTGTGTGTGTGTGTGTGTGTTTGTGTGTGTGTGTATCATGTATATATTTGTCCACATATATGCATCTCCATGCATATATACATGTATATATAGACTACCCGACTGATTCTACAGACTCCTTTCCCTGCTGTTGGATGACTGTACTAACTGATATGTTTGGGATGTCATCACTATTTTGTAGGGCTCAGATGGTGTAATGTTACATTGCTTTGATCATAGTTTATAAGGCCCTGAGTCCAGGACTTGGTATGTGTTATTATATTGTTGCAAGGCAGAACAGTTCAGCTGTTGAGGATGGGATAAGGGCAATAATTACAAGAGGTTCCTAGTTTGGGCCCCTTTACCCCCATTTACACAGCCTTTGGTCAGATTTGTTGCAGTAAGAGGTTCAGAGTGTGGATCCAATGTCTGAATGCACTACATACAGACACACATACATGTATGCATATATATATATATATATATATATATATATATATATATATATATATATATATATATATATATATATAATGTATATATGTATATGTACATATATAAATACATTTTCCCTGTTGAATGACTGTGCTGCATGATATGTTGGTGAAAACATCAGACATATCTATAGCTCAGATGGCTTAGTGGTAAATTGCTGTGGCTATGGTGTGCAGGGTCCTGGGCTCAAGTCTTACAAAGGCTGATTATTTTGTTGCTGGGCAGAACAAGGGCTGTTGGATACAGAGTGATTAAGGCACTTTTAAGCAGTTGTCAGCGGGTTTGCACAGTGGTAAGCAGTGCTAACTGCTGGTTAAATATGCTTACAGACAGTTAGCCTTAAAAGTGCGTAATCTGTGTAGGCATTGCTTACCGCCATGCAAACAGGCTTAATCCCCCTTACTACTGCTTAAAACAGCTTACTCCCACTTACCCCCATGCTAATTTCTTTAAAAGAAAAGAAAAAAGGGGTGATAGGAAAGTGGTGAAAAAGGGGGCACCCAGAGGTAAAGACAATAAGGAAAGTAGTTAGGGATGTGCAGGATGGGTGTAGAGAAGGTCCATTGCTGTTCATTTCTTCTACAGCAACAGCTGTGCATATATACTGAATTTGGAGGTATATTTGGACACTCAAACCCCCTGAGAGAGGGGTGAGGACAACAATAACGTGTTGTGAAGCCGATTAGACCAGATTACATGTGTCCAATTGACATGTGTGTGAAATGGACAGCTATGTATGAGGCAAGATTTTTTTGGGGAACAGATTGCCCTTTTTTTTTAAGGTGAGAGTGGGATGTTGGGGAAGGATAGTAGGTATATTTGGGGAGGTAGGTTGGGTAGGAAGACAGACAACACAGCATATAGTGGCAGTATGTGACACATGTGGGAGGTAAACACCTTGGATGGGGAGGGATGTTTGGAAATCGGAAGCACATGAACCCCCAAATGGAAACAGTGGGACTGAAGTCCCCACCCATGGGCAGTCACCACTGCACCTTCAAGGCCTCAAAGGTGGATGTGCTGGGGGCTAAACAGGAGGGGCAGGCTGACCCTCTAATTGTATCATGCGGCCCTCAAGCTGGCATAACAGATCTCCAGACTCCTTTCAGAGCTTGCTACTCACCAATCCCTGCACTTGTCTTCGGGTGATGGTATCCTGTCCATGGCCACTCCCAGGGGGGTACCAGCCCTATCACCTGAGGTGGTTCCACCCAAAAGTGATGCAGGACCAGCAGACGAGGAGGTCCCAGGGTGGGTCCCAGATGTGCTGGGGCCCGGTGCCACAGCCAGATGAGGTGGGAGAGGTGGGTCCGCTGGGACCAGCCTTCCAAACGTGCTATGTTGTTGCAGTTTTAGAACATATGTGGGTTAGTAATAGTCAACACAATCCAGGATTAGTTATAACAGCATGCATAGATATTCCCATTAACCCAAAACAACAGATTTTGAACAGTTGCATAGCAAACAAAACACATGCATATATGGAATCACAGTGGTGATTACAACAGCATGCAGGTTACATTGATAGCAACAGGCCACCAGTGATAGTATTTCAACATGGAACATTAATAGGAACACATTTCAATATTTGTTGAACAATAGGACATATGTCCCAACAGTAGGTTTGGTGTAAAACATACCCATTGATTTGCGTGTTTAGATTATTGCTGCAGATATGGTGGGGGGGAATTGAGATGTCAATTAACAACTTATGTATCCTTGCAGTGCTCATAAATTTTATGATCATTGCTGTAATCATTACTCTACAGGTATTATTACAATACCCTATGGCCTTGGTTTGGGCAGTGGTATGTTTGCACACAGTGTATACTTCATCTGTCTTATAGTTAAATTCTACTTCCCTTACCTGGTAGACCTGTGGAGGGAATGCTTGTTAACACTACCTCACTGTTTCTACACATATTCCCAGATTACTAGTTAAAATTATAATTTATGCATACAGCTTACTACCACTCCCGAGATTCGAACCATGGATGTGTCTGCTAAAAATACAACAGTTTGTATATCATCAGAGTGAACTATTAAGAAACTGCTGTCTCTTTTTTCAGTGTTTTCTGTCTAAGTCTTTCTTGGTTGTACAATCTGACTTTGTAATTACAACATTCTTATACAGACATTCTAGACATATTTTTATGTAGCACAGTGTGGGAAATGGGTCTATATTATATATTCGAAGTTTCAAAACTTCGAATCCCATATGTTCGACAACATATGATCAAAGTTTGAAACTTCAAATATATAATAAAACATAAAAAAAAAATAAAACTTACCTTAACACTCCGAGCAGGGGGGCAAGCCCCCGGCAACCCCACACCCCCCTACTTAAATATACCAACTCCGAGATCGCTCTTCAGTGCAGAAAAGGGAAATTCTCCCATTCTGCACCGTACAGCACCATTACATTTAACCTTCGAAATTTTCAAAGTTCGATCATATGGTGCCGACAATATGACATAGAAACTTTGAAAAGTACGTTCGTGTAATAGTAACCCTGGGAAACAGTGGTTATCACAAAATTACTATTCAGATGTCAGATCTTGGTGAATGCAACATGTCAAGCCATACAATACCAGCGTAAGCACAACCAGTCCAGGATTTAGAACTTTATTGCCAGGCAGTTATACTTTTATTTAACTATGACCTATATAGGACTGTTACTGTCATATTGTCTGGTTTATTCAGTACAAACCATACACATTTTTTATACTGCCAGGTGACATTTTACTCCTTTATATTTATTTGTTATGACTACTACAGGAAGGATTGTTACTCACCAGCCTGTCGACACAGCCTTTGCAACCTGCTGGCATGGGCTTCCTGGTTCACAGCCCACACAGCTGGAGCTGCAATGAAAATAGAGAAACATTTATGCATACCTATCCATCATATACACAGGCTGGAGTTTGGTAAACTGTTATTGCTATGAATACTTACACACTGCTGGGACATCTCCCCTCTGTCTTGCTTCTTGCATCCACTGTTCCAAGAACTCCCTCTTCCTCTGTTTCAAGTCGGCATAGTGGTGCTGGACCTGCTCACCAGTCCGAGGGATACCAGTGGCACTGGTGAGATCAGAGCCGAGACTTTTTTAGGCTTCCACTTTATACTGGGAGCCCTGGTACTGGTCCTGCAGCAATCCCACATCATGTTTTTTAACAGGAGTTCTACCATGACCTTGGGCTTCTGTATGCCCCAGCGCTGCGGCCAAAAGTGCTTGCCCTCTCCGACACCTGCCCTTTGCAGTGATTGGACTGTTTTGAATATGCTGAGCTAAGCTAAGCTAGGGGCAAACCTGCTTAGCTAAGGTTAGCAGTGCTTAAAGGAGCAGATGCTGAGCACAGCTTACCAGTGCGCACATCTACTTAGCTACAGTACTTCCTGCTTAGCATTTACATTTCAGCAATGCTTACAGTGCCTCAGCTGAGCTGAGCATAACGTAGCATTATTTACCTTTCATTTTTTGGACTATCATGATGGTGGGTTTCATTCATCATTTAGCATAGCTTATGATATGTATGTTGACCTTCCATAACATCCCCTTATGTGCTTTTCTGACATATTACATTTTGTGTGACTGCATGTATGGGACACTTCTGTTTATGTGGGGGTTTCACAACTTCAGTACACTGCCACCTCACATCTGGCCCTAATGCACTGCTCTGGTTGGGAAATATAAGTAACTTACTACATAAATATACTAAAATATTACATTTGTGGTGATTTCACATACAAAATAGAATTAGCTGCAGTGAGGCTAGAACCCTGACTACATGCAAAGCGTATTCTCTAACCACTACACCATTGCACTACTGCTTATGGTGGCTGTCTATTGCTATTTAACTTCTTAGGCCATTTAAGCTGGCCTAAGCATAGCTAAGCAATGGGCACACCCATGCAGCTATGCTTAAACTTTCCTGCTGATGTGAAAAAAAAAACATTACGGACACTTTTTAAATATTGCTCTTACAAACTTAGACAGTTGTTAGAATAACAGGTTTTGCATTTGCATGCATTTTCTGATGGGTATGACATCTAAAACTTAGTTCTGTCATTATTTTCTAACTTCATTCTTTAATGATATGCCACTACTTTGACAGTGGCCACTTATTTATTTCACGGCCGTACACTATACGGCAGGAATCTGGACATTTTCTGGGGATCTCTCCTTTTGGGGGGTTACATTCTGTGAAAAGAGGGATCTCGCTCTTTTTACATTGCTGTATGGCAATTCTGGTGTGCAGGGGGTGTGTATCTTGTGAGAGCACTGCTCTCAGACACGCCCCCTGTGCTCATACACATTTCCGTGTACGTATTGCAGCATGGCAGCACGCCTTCATGCATATGCATGGAGCGCTGCCATGCTGCTCCTGTGTAGTTCCATCCATGCAGGAATAGGCTATTCCTGCATGGAAGTTTGCTGAATCCCGGGGCTCAAATGTATGTATAGGATGATGAGGTCTTTTTAATGTCTTGTTCAAGTTTCTTGGGTCAATGCATATTTTTATTTCATCTGAATTTTTCTTATGAGCAGCTACCATGGAAGACACCCACTCAGTTGGTTCTGTGACTGGACAAATCACACCTTGCTGCATCATTTTGTCTAACTGGACCTTGATTTTGTCCTGCATAGCTTTTGGAACTCTCCTTGCTGGTCTGACCACTGGACTGACCTCTGGGTGTACTTTCATGGAGTACACAACTGGAAGTTTGCCTAGCTTGTTGTCAAAAACATCAGCATACTCTGAAAAAGTAGCATCAGTAAAGCTGGAACTGGGACGTGTGCTTACAAGATGTACTTCTTTGGGAAAAGAAAGCAGTTTTATTCTCAAACTGTATCTGAGACCTAATAATGACTGCAAAGGTCTTCTGACTACGTAAAATTGCAAGCTGTAACTGTTCCCAGCCAAATAACATGGAAGCACACCGAGCCTTCAGTTTGAATTTTCTCACCTCCACATGCATCAAGCTTCGCACAATTGGCCAAATTAAGTTGTTCACCAGCCCTCACTTTAGCAAATGTTTCTGCTAACATCACATTACACTTTGAGCCAGTGTCCACTTTAAGCTCTGTGAGCTTGCCATTGATCAGGACAGTACAGAACACTTCATTCTTTGTCAACAAATCTACTGCATTAACCTTTTCACCGACCACTGATACACCAGCTACATAGAAAGTAGGGTTGCAGCTCTCTACATGATCAACTTGCTTTTTTGAGTGACTTGTCTTAATAATTGAATGAGGCTTGCTTGATTTACAAAACGTTTGAAAGTGATTCCATTTTTTACACTTGTGGCATTGCTGACCAAATGCTAAGCACTTTTCTCTTTGAACTCATGTTTGGCTCCACAATTATGACAGTTAACAATAAGACTTGACTTGGGTTTTGCTGACTCACCCTTATACTGCACTGAGGATGCCCTTTTTACTGAGAGAAAACCCTGCAGGGGTTGCAGCTGCCATGTGCTTAGGCCTGTTTATGCTTGCCACATGTTGCATGTGGTCTATGTTTTCTCTAGAGGCTGTTGAAACTATGTTCCTATCACCTGCAAGCATACTTGTATGCCTTTCTGTGAGCTCACAGATTTGACAAATCTCTGTGGCTTTGCTTAATGTTAAATCACTGTCTTGAAGGAAAATCTTTCTCACTACAGCACTATTAACACCACACACAACACTGTCCTTTATTAACTCATCTTTCAAGTCACCAGATCTGCACATTTTGGCCTTATTTGTCAAGACAGTGATATAAGCTGCAAAAGTTTCACCTGGCGTTTGGTCTCTTGTATAAAATGAGTGCCTCTCTAATGTAACATTTGTCTGTGGGTTGCACATTTCTCTAAATTTGCATTTTAAGCATGCAGGGTCCTCTCTTGATTCAGCCGGTACCACAATATGGCAGTTTTCTCCCTCTCCTGCATATACTGCTGGCACACACACAAATGAATGTTCTCTTTTAATGGCCTCTGACCCAGCTAAGTTAAACAAAATGAATGCCCTTATATATGCATCTATGTCAGAAAAAGATGCTTGTATAAAAATATCATATTCCTGCTCAAATACTCTCCATTTCTCTGTTATATTATCAAACACAAGTGGTATAGGTCTGTGAAATGCCTCTGACATATCAACACACAGTAGTGAAGGTGCTTGAAGTGATGTACGAACATACACATATAAATATATATGCCAGAACTTTATGCCACTTGTAATTATGTCCAGTAGCCCAACAAACTCTTTGAAATAACTGCAGTTTGCCAAATAAATCTCCGTAGCACAAGAACAGTTTGAAATCACTGCACTTTGTGAAACCAATCCTTATCAGTGGATATATACAATATAATGAATTGTTTCTGATGAAGTCTAATGGTGGTTTAGATGAAACTGCTGAATAAACATTTATTAATGCTTAATCGTGTATTTATTCTTTTAAGTTCCTTACTTCAGTAGCTTGCCTTTTTAGTTAATTGTTGTGAGGTTTCGTGACAGTGAATGTATAATTATCTGAAGTAGACACACACACACACACACACACACACACACACACACACACACACACACACACACACATATATATATATATATATATATATATATATACATACACACACACACACACACACACACACACACACACACACACACATATATATATATATCTCTCTCTCTCTCTCTATATATATATATATATATATATATATATATATATATATATATATATATATATATATATATATATATATATGTGTGTGTGTGTGTGTGTGTATTTAACATGTATATATATATATATATATATATATATATATGGTTCTACCAACCTCACAACACCACCCAAACACACAACCACACAACACTTAACCACCACACATTTACAAATCCGTAAATAACAAAAAACACACATAACACGAATAAACCCCGAACAAAAACAAACAACAAAACCCCATACAACAAACAAAACAACACCCCATTCCACAACACACACACACACACAAAGCACACCAAAATCCCTCACCAGATCAATCTACACTTACCTGCCTCTGCAGACTCCTAACGTCCATTACTACCAGATACCTCACACAGCCTTTCCCTATATATATATATATATATATATATATACAGAGAGAGAGAGAGATATAGATAGATAGATACACATGCATATATACACATATACGCACACACATTATTTGCAACAATAATTTAGAGTGTGCAACTTCCATCCATAAATTGGTATTTACAATATTTAAAATAGGGATTTCATACTGTTCGTTTGCAAATAGGTATAGCTGTGTTGCAAAATACAAACAGTAGTGCTGTGACATCTTACACCTTATCCTGCATCTTTGAAACAGCTGTACAGTATTTTGCTCTTGAGATGCTCCTTTGGTTTACCTTTAATTTCTGGTAGTGAGTTTTGAGACACTTTATCTGGGAGTAAGTTGTTCCAGATGGTTACTTTAGAGAAGGCTATTTCCCCTTTAGTGGTGCCAAAAATAGATCTTATGAGGAGCAGTGCCACATCTTGTGTGTTTCTGAGTACATAAATTGGAAATCTAACAGGAAAGTTGGACTTCAGATGAGATCAATGACTAAGCACCAATACTGAGAGTACTGAAGTATTACTAATGCTCTGCTTAGTTTAGTGGAAGTAATTTGGAAGTAATTTAGTAATTCATAGTGATATGTGTACTGGCTGGTTAAGATGGCATAGCAACACATTTTGTTTTTTATTATTTGTAGCTTGTTGGAATGTGTACTAAAACAGGGAGTTATACGGAGTAGAGCATATTCAATTTTAAGAATGAGTACACTTTTGTCTAT